>NC_133103.1:15314846-15614846 GCF_022965805.1 Primulina eburnea
AGAGAATGTAATCGATGTTTTTGGTCACGTATAAACGTCGTTGATCTTGTGTATTTATAGAAGTTTTGAATCCAACGTCTATAAATAAAACAACTTATTTGACTTCTGATAGAATCAGCTTTATTGCCTAAAAATGTCCCTGCAAAAAGGCTTCACAACAATCAGTTTTGTTTCATATCAAAATAGGTAAGACATATTAAATGACTTTGTTCATTATTAATGATGCATGTATTACTCGTACTAGATAGAGTAACAGTAACATTTAATATATGATTGATAGATTATGATTTAGTAAAAGTCAAGTTCTGCTTCTGTTTATCTAAGCTGATAAGTACTCGAAGAGTACTGCTCTATTAAGGCGATACGAGAACTTCTGCTTTTATACTATCTTTTGGTTTTACTAACGCGATCTACTGGTTCTGACTATCATCACCACAATTAAATTAAGTCTATCATTTTACTATTTATTTATATTTTAATTAAATACTAAATTTTATAGTGTTGTTTATTTTTTTAATTTTAAATAAATATTAAATTAATTTACTTCAATTTTTTTAAAATATTAATTATAAAAATTTTAATATTCTGAATTGAAATTAATTAACTATAAATATAAATTTAACAAAAAAACCTAATAAAATTACTAATGTGTTAAAAATTATAAATTACGAACGATAAATAACAAATATTACAAAAGAACAACTAACAACAAAAACAACTAATTTATTTATTTATATGAAATAATTATCTAAAAATTTATTATATAAATTACAAAAGTTTATTATCATGGTGTTATCAAATTATAAATAGTTATTAAGATATAAAAATATTAATGTTGAAATAAAAAGTATATTGTGAGATTATTCTCTTGTAGTGCAATCGAAGACGATTTTTATGTAGCACAGATGTAGACAAGGGTGTAGCTTAAAAACGTTCATTAATAATAAAAAAAAAATCGCCTGTTAAAATATATATGTTATTTCAGTCATTTAGTCTCAACATATTTATCTATAATCTTTTGTATTTTTTGTTTGTAAATAATACTCATATGAATAATTATACAAAAAAAAAAAATAACTCACTTGTGTAAATATTTTTATTTTTATTTATAAGAAAACACAAAATTGCATATTTTGTGCACTTTCCGAACGACAGACAACGGAAGACCCATTCTCCGCCGTTGTGGAAACCGGCTTGACTTATTTTTTAGTAAAGAATTCATCACAATAAAATTAACGAGTGGTCTCATGTGAGACCGTCTTATGGATCTTAATTTGTGAGACGAGTCAACCCTACTCATATTTACAATAAAAAGTAATACTCTTAGCATAAAAAATAATACTTTTTCATGGATGACTCAAATAAGAGATCCCTCTCACAAATACGACCCGTGAGATCGTCTCATACAAGTTTTTACCAAAATTAACTGTGAAATTTTACCTCAAAAAATAGACTTAAATCATAATTATGGTAAAAAAAAATTTTTAAAAAAATCCCCAAAACATAGCAGATGTTCCCCAAAAAAAAAAAATAGAAGAAGCCCAAAAATGGCAAAAATTTAGAAGCTGAAGAAAATTGTAAATCAGTGGAATAACCTTCCGAAAATCACTAATCAGCGGGTCATTCATAAAGAGCACGACAGATAGTCGGTCGGTGAGTTGTTCGGAATGAAATAATAAGTGATAAACATTTCTCTTTATACATATTATATCATAGTATAGATTACATTATTCACAATTTGGTTGAGGTTGACTGACAAAATTTAAACTATTTTTGGAATGAATTCCCAACTATTCAAGTTTTTGTCACAATTTGATCATTCAATGATGGAAATAAGGATATACGTAAAACTCGACCCTTTTAACAGGCTTCCACTTCGGGGAAGTGAACCTAGTCATACATGCACTGTTCCACCATTGGAAAGTGTGTCGGGGATTTTTGTGACGAAAAAATGTTAGTTTAATGTAAATGGGTGGGTGGGCAGTGGGCTCCTTGAGCAGGGGCGCGAGGTTCTTTGTTCGGCGGGATTAAGATTCGGTTGACCGGTCTGGGACTTCTAAATTTGTTGCGCTTCAGTTGGTTTCTTATTCCACCGTTACAAGGTTTCTTTTTTTCTTTCTTTCTTGCAAGACTTGAGCTCCGTTGTTGGGAATCTGCAAGTTGCACTGAAGGTTTACTTCGAAACATTTTCCCAGTTTTATTTGCACCGTGTCTTACTGCTCTCTTCACGAATCTCTTCTTCATTAGATGAGAATGGCTGGAGAATTTTTTGATGCAGAAAGATGATGTTTTGACTTTCTTGAACAATAGATATAGGATTTAGTAGCTGACTCTGTTTTCCCCTGATATTTTTGCTTTGAAAATTCATCTTGAATGCTAGTTGTTGGAAAGTGGATTCTTGATTCGAGGGAATAACTTAAATTTTGAGAGTGGTTTTTGAATGATTATGGCTTGGTAAAATTTATTGAAGAAGGTGTGATCTTTTTTGTTATCTGAAACGTTTGCTTTTTGAACGTAAGGTGTTCGAAAATTTGTGTGATGTGAGTTTTGTTATTTGAAAGAACGTGAGTGAGACTTTTGCAGTTTATTAGTTTGGAGGTGTAAACATCTATTGTGAATGATGTGATGTCATGAATAGAAAGTAGATCTGTATACAAGTTAAGCTGGGTATTTGGTGTACAGAAATAGCTGAGATCCACTCTGGCCACAAGAAACGCCCGCTAAGCCACTTGGTTGTCAATCGAATGTAGCAGAAAGTTTGATGTGGCTTAATTGTATCTTGTTCATTGTTTAAGTTCCCCTCCTGTGGATGACTGCTAGAATGTTTTAATAATATTTGGATGATGTAATTTGGCTTTTCAAACTATGTTTGCTGGCTCTATAGGCTGTATATAAGTAAGAGAAGTTCAAAACTCTAGGCTGGAATGTAATGACAAAGGCTGAAACGCAAGAGATAATTCTATTGCTGATGTAACTTTGTAGTGCATAATTGAAGCAGTTAGTTCGTTCTTCATAATTGTGATTCTATTGATTTGTTTTTGCCATTTCATTCTCTTGTTGTTATGTTATTGGTAGACATGACGTCTTCACAACCTGGTCAATCTTCTACAAGCTCTTCAAGATCAAGACATAGCACTAGGATGATTGCTCAGACCTCAATAGATGCAAAAATTCACAGAGATTTTGAGAAATCAGGCAGTTTATTTGACTATTCAAGCTCAGTGCGTACAACAAGTGCTGCCCGAGTAGATCGGGGGCCCAGGCCTGACAAAATTACTACGGCTTACCTCCATCAAATACAGAAAGGAAAGCTGATTCAGCCATTTGGGTGTTTGTTGGCGCTTGATGACAAGTCATTCCTTGTGATTGCCTACAGTGACAATGCTCCTGAAATGCTTACAATGGTGACTCATGCTGTTCCAAGTGTCGGAGAGCATCCAATACTTGGCATCGGAACTGATATCAAAACCATTTTCACTACTCCTAGCGCTACTGCTTTGCACAAGGCATTAGGATTTGGTGAGGTTTCTCTGTTAAACCCCATCTTGGTTCACTGTAAAACTTCTGGAAAGCCGTTTTATGCTATCATCCACAGAGTTACAGGCAGTTTTATTATCGACTTTGAGCCTGTAAATAGTCACGAGGTTCCGATGACTGCTGCTGGTGCCTTACAATCTTATAAGCTTGCTGCCAAAGCCATTACGAGATTGCAGTCATTACCTAGTGGGAACATGGAAAGGCTCTGTGATACAATGGTGCAAGAAGTTTTTGAACTCACGGGTTATGACCGGGTGATGATGTACAAGTTTCATGATGATGATCATGGGGAGGTGTACACCGAGGTCATGAAGCCTGGGCTTGAGCCTTATTTGGGTTTGCATTATCCTGCCACAGATATCCCTCAAGCTGCCCGATTTTTATTCATGAAGAATAAGGTCAGGATGATCTGCGACTGTAGAGCAAATCCTGTAAAGGTTCTTCAAGACGAGAAGCTTCCTTTCGATCTAACATTATGCGGCTCGACACTCAGAGCTCCTCACGGTTGCCATTCACAATACATGGAAAACATGAATTCGATTGCATCATTGGTAATGTCGATAGTTGTTAATGAGGAAGTCGAAGAAAGCTCCAGTTCCTCACAGCCACAAAAGGAAAAAAGGCTTTGGGGACTAGTGGTTTGCCATCACATAACCCCAAGATTCATCCCTTTTCCTCTCCGTTATGCATGTGAATTTCTTGCCCAGGTGTTTTCCATTCATGTCAACAAAGAATTAGAATTGGAAAATCAGATGCTCGAGAAGAATATTCTGCGAACTCAGACCCTCTTGTGTGATATGCTGTTGCGAGATGCCCCTTTAGGTATCGTTTCACAAAGCCCGAACATAATGGATCTCGTGAAATGTGATGGTGCTGCTCTACTATACAAGAATCAAAATTATAGCCTGGGATTAACTCCAAATGACTCTCAGATTCGCAACATAGTTTCTTGGCTAGATGAGTATCATCGAGATTCCACAGGTTTGAGTACAGATAGCTTACACGATGCCAATTTTCCCGGAGCGCTTGCTCTTAGCGACACTATCTGTGGAATGGCGGCTGTCAAGATAACTGATAAGGACTGGCTTTTCTGGTTCAGGTCGCACACTGCTGCAGAAATTCGTTGGGGTGGAGCCAGGAATGAACCATATGCAGAGGATGACGGCAGGAAGTTGCATCCAAGGTCATCTTTTAGTGCATTCTTAGAGGTTGTCAAGGAACGGAGTTTACCTTGGAAGGACTACGAGATGGATGCCATCCACTCTTTGCAGCTCATTCTACGAAATGCATTCAAAGATACCGAGTCTACAGATTTGAACACAATGGCAATTCATACGAGACTTAATGACATGCGAATTGATGGAATGCAAGAGCTTGAAGCAGTGACATCTGAGATGGTCCGACTGATTGAAACTGCATCTGTGCCTATCTTGGCAGTTGACGTGGATGGGCGTGTTAATGGATGGAATACAAAAATTGCTGATATAACCGGTTTTCCTGTTGACGAAGCAATTGGCAGGCATTTTCTTGCACTGGTAGAAGATTCTTCAGCTGATGCAGTGAATAAGATGTTGGAGTTGGCACTTCAAGGTATGGATTTTGAAACAATGACGAACACATCTCTTCTATTTTGAAGTATAATATATGCATGCATGTAAGATAACGTGTAAGCAAAATATAAACCTATTTTTATTCTTGTCAGGGAATGAAGAACGAAATGTTCAGTTCGAGATCAAAACGCACGGGTCGAGGAGAGAGTCTGGTCCAATCAGCTTAGTTGTAAACGCATGTGCAAGCAGAGATGTACGAGAAAATGTTGTGGGAGTCTGCTTTATTGCTCAGGATATAACTGCTCAGAAAAGTATGTTGGACAAATTCACAAGAATTGAAGGAGATTACAGAGCTATAGTACAAAATCCTAGTCCACTTATCCCACCTATATTTGGCTCGGATGAATTTGGCTGGTGTTCCGAGTGGAATACAGCTATGACTAAATTAACCGGATGGCCTAGAGACTCTGTGATCAATAAAATGCTTCTGGGTGAGGTCTTTGGAA
Source organism: Primulina eburnea (assembly GCF_022965805.1). Classification (NCBI taxonomy): domain Eukaryota; kingdom Viridiplantae; phylum Streptophyta; class Magnoliopsida; order Lamiales; family Gesneriaceae; genus Primulina; species Primulina eburnea. The sequence goes on from NC_133103.1 coordinate 15,320,440, forward strand.
CCCATATAGCTTGTTGCCGATTCAAGAATCAAGAGGCTAATGTGAACCTTGGTATTGTACTCAACAATGCTGCAGTTGGCCAAGAATCTGAAAAGGTACCATTTGGTTTTTTCTCGAGGAGTGGGAAGTATGTGGAATGTCTACTTAGTGCGGTCAAAAAGTTGGATGGAGATGGCGAAGCAACTGGCGTCTTCTGCTTCCTGCAGCTGGCTAGTCCAGAACTCCAGCAAGCACTTCACATTCAACGGTTAACAGAACAAACGTCAGTGAAGAGATTGAGGCTCTTAGCATATATTAGAAGGGAGATTAAGAATCCTCTATCTGGAATTATATTTTCACGAAAGATGATGGAAGGAACTGTCCTCGATGATGAGCAGAAAAGCCTTATTCGCACTAGTGTTCATTGCCAACGGCAGCTAAATAAAATTCTCGATGACACGGATCTTGATCATATAATTGAAGGGTAAAGCGAAACTGTTTAGGGGATTTCCCCCCCTTTTTTCAATCTTGAATTCAGAGCACTGATAAAATGGATGTTTTTTCGTTGAATTTCTTCACTATCCTGTCAGGTACATGGATTTGGAGATGGTAGAGTTTAAGCTGCATGAGGTGTTGATAGCTTCCATCAGTCAAGTCATGATGAAGAGCAACGGAAAGGGTGTGAAAATAGCTGATAATTTAGCTCCAAATCTCTCAAATGAAACGCTATATGGAGACAGTGTGAGGCTTCAGCAAGTCCTAGCGGCTTTCTTGCTCGTGTCAGTTACTTTCATTCCGAATGAAGGCCAGCTTGGTGTTGCAGCTTCTTTGAAAAAAGATTCTATAGGGGAATCTGTTCAGCTTGGCCATGTAGAATTCAGGTGCGATCACAAGTATTTCCATTTTTTTATGGCGGTATTATTAGTGAAGCATTCGTTTACTGATCTGCCGAGTGCTAGAGCCATTTATAAGTTAAGGCACCAGTGGCGAGCTTATGTTCAATTTCTGATTAACATAGCCTTTTCTAGACTAAAGTTTTCCTTATAGAAGCTTGTAAGTTTTACGTTTGTGAACCTTTTGCTTCCTTAACTGCATTAAAATGCTTGCTAATGCCCTTGTGTTCTCGGTTTTAATGGTCTTCCTTTTCTCCATAAGGTCTGTGCCAAGGAATGATGAATACCCTGTTTAGCTTAGTATTCGAATGAGTAAATGCTTTACTTTGTTTTCTTAAAAAAATAATAGATTAGAAAATCTTCAGTGAGCATACGCTTGAATCTTTTCAACTCTGCGCTTAAAATTTTTAGAAATGAATTAGCAAGGAACATGGCGCTTACTGATTTTACTCTAAATCCTCATTTTCCAAAATGATTAAATATGGCAAAACTACAGCAACTATGTCCTGATGATTTGATGGTTTCATGTTTTTCTCATGGTTTTTCATTTTTAAGCATGGTTTAAGGTATGTCAATGTCATACATGATCCGATTTTTTTAAAAAAAAAATATTTGTTTAATTTCTGTAAAGTAATGGGGGCATAACTTTCGCTTGACATAGATGGAACTTGGGTTATTGTTGGACCATAAGTTTGTTGGTTTTTTTTATAAATATATATAACGGGGGACTTATCTAGCTAATCCAACTGTTGGGTGCAATATCCTACACCAACTAAACAACCCGCGCAATTGGGATTCTAACTCCGGACCTCTTGGATCTTGGGCCTCACTTTTGCTACTGGATCAAGGGATCATGGACAATTTCGAATCCTTTCTTTTTCTTATGTTTTGTATAATGATGTTGTGTAGGATAACACACAGTGGCGGAGGAGTGCCTCAAGGGTTGTTGAACCAAATGTTTGGTGATGAACAAGAACCATCTGAAGAAGGAATCAGCCTTTTTATCAGCCGTAAACTGGTGAAGCTTATGAATGGTGAGGTTCAGTATTTAAGGGAGGCGGAAAGATCCACTTTCATTATATCTGTTGAACTCGCAATCTCAAACCGAACGTGACTGTTTCTTTGGTTCCTTTTAGTCCAGAGAAGAAGTTTCTAGCTGCACAAGGTTTTCTATTTTGTTTCTTGTTTTGCCAGCAGGAGCATGTTGTTCTGTGCTGTAAATATGCAGGTTTCTTGTATGAGCTAGATTTTCTTTTGGAGGAGTAGATGTGATGTGGCTTCATTTGTGTCCTTTCTGCTCATTTTGTAACTTGCTGCTTGTCGCGCTTGTCCTATGTACAGTTAAACTATGTTGTAAGGTAGTATAGGGGTTTTTGATTGGTATATCACTGGGACGGCATCATAGTTTTTGATGTCTTATTTCCAACTTTTTGAAGTTCCAATAAAATCAGAACAGTAGCAACCACAACTGTTTCGGTAAACCATGCAGCCGAAACAAGCAAACCCAACACCGTGATGCATATTCATAGCAATAGGAGGGGAAATTAATGAGATTATAGCCGTCGAAGGAGAAACTAAGAAATTAACTCTCATCAACGGTCTCTCCTCTGCGGTCTGCCACCGATCCTCCACAAATTCATGGGTAGTTCTCAGCATCAACGCTTTCCACACGAATATCTGACCAACTGATGTTAATTCTAGAGGCTAAGGTGGTAATAATGTATACATGGATAAATTTTCGAGTTAACATAACAACTGGTAAATCATACTAGTTAAATAAATCGTATTGGGTGAGCTCAGGAACAGAGCCACCCCAAAGGCTACGGTTTGCCTCCATCCCATGTTATATTTTTGGGCCAAATTAGTAGTATAGATTGAGTTTCATTTTATTAAGTTTTAACTTTGTCTTTTTTAACTTATTAAATTTTTTGAGCCCATTTTTGTATCTCATTTCTTTGAGGGCTTTTCATAGCCGTCTGCCAGTGTGTAAATGGAAGAACTTTTGCCATCGGTCTTTTTTCGTTTTTCTCTGCACAAAAAGCTTCAAACTTCATCATTTTCATCTCCAACAAATGGATCTTTAAGGTGGGTGTCTGTTTAATTAGTGTCTTTCACACGACAAAAAAAATAGAGTGAATTGTTAAAGTAATCGTTTTCAAAGTTTTTGTACACCGAGCTTCATTTCTGTGCTGGTTGATTTTTTTTGTGTTATTTGTTTATGTCGTTGATTTTGTTTTCGATTATACTAATGTGGTTCTGTTTTACAATTTTGTGGCAATGCAATCTTGTAATTGCATTTTGAATCGTCCTTTCAATTCTAGGGATGCTTTTGTAAACCGTATGTTAGAGATGGGGTGAGGAATTTTGCTCGTTTATGGTTTTTTGATCTTATTACTATATAATGATTTTGTTATGGTCAACTTTTATCTTAGCTACCAATTACCATGGTTTACTTTTGTCGTTTTGCTTCTTGAAAGTTAAGTGTGATCATTAGTTTCAAGTCGAATTTTTGTAGCCAATAGATCGGAGAAACTCACGTAATTTTGCTTGGAATATTTCCTCTAAGAACTCAAATGAAATTTTTTAAAATGAAATTTGGTCTTCTGTGGTTGTGTAACTTAATGATCATACATCTATACTTCTATACGGTTTCATGATCTATTTATTTTAGACACATCTTCGGTAGTTTATATCTCATTTGTATCACTTTGTAATATTAATAGTTAATTTTTAAATATTTGATTTATATTATTTAATGTTGTTTATTGATTCATACAGTCTATATCAAAATATTTTCTGGCTATATCCCTGGATGAGTTCGTCCGAAAAGTGTCAGTATAATCAAACATGTGATAGTTGATCAAACTTTTTGAGAGGCTATTTTTTTCTATTTTTCAACCATACTTTTTTATATTTATCTTATACAAATCAATTTGCATGTTCCCCGCTTCTGATTCGATTGCAAGAAATTGTGATGGCTGATATAAACCAAAAGAAGCCAGAAAATTTTGGCTCCTCTCTTATCTCAACTTTGTTCTTGTATTATTTATAACGTGATTTTATGAAATGACTACGGCCCATGGCTAATTCATTATTATTTGTAAATGCTGGGCAACAAATAGGAAATTTTATGATAACGTATACGAATGAAAACAAATTATTTAAACCAAACGCAAAGTTCAAATCTCCATATATGATATGATATGATTACTTGGGTGCGAACTTGGACTTGATCATCTGAACTTCGTTAGTGTCAATCTGAAAGGCAGTAGCCAAAACATTATCAGGCACAGGCGGCGAAGCCCCAAACAATGTGGTGGCGATGGACTGAGTACCCGGAAGCTGGCTGTTGAAGGCGGCGATCACGGCCGCCGGGATGACGCCATTGTTCCTCTGGAAGTGGACGAGACCTTTAGGGAAGACGAAGATCTCGCCAGTCTTAATGATCTTGGTGTAGAGGACGTTGGCGGTGGTGATGAAGCCGACTTCCAGCTCGCCGTAGAGAACGAAGACTATCTCAGTGGCTCGTGGGTGAGTGTGCGGCGGGTTGAGGCCGCCGGGGGCGTAGTCCACGCGGGAGAAGGAGACGCCGAGGGTGTTTAGTCCTGGGATTCTCTCTACGTTGGCTCCGGTTACCAGTGAGCCGAAGGAGTTGGTGATGCCGGGATTAGCCAGGGCAGCGGAGAAGAAGTCGTCCGCCGTCGCGTTTGACTTGCACGCAAACCCGTTGACTTTTACAGCTGTTAAATTTTATATTGCATAAAAAATGTAATTACATTTATCCGGAGTCAAAAGTTAATATGTGATAAACTGTTACTATTTCATAAATAAATAAAAGCAAAAATTTGTGTGAGACAGTCTCACGAGTCGTATTTTGTGAGACAAATCTCTTATTTGGGTCATCCATGAAAAATTATTACTTTTTATGCTAATAATATTACTTTTTATTTTGAATATTGGTAGGGTTGAACTGTATCACATATAAAGATTCGTGAGACCGTCTCACAAGAGACTCACTCATAGATAAATTTGATAAATAATTGATTTTTACTGTTTATGTTAAATTGATCAATCTAGCTCATTAAAACATTCGTTGCACAATTGTTATCTTTAAGCGTACTCGATAAATCACTATACTAACATAATAGCTTGTAAATCATGTTGATCAGGTAAATTAGACAAACATAACGATATTTCGTGACCAATTTATTTTATATTTTTCACACACGTATATGTGTAAGTTGCATAATATATAGATAGATATTTACTAACCAGAAGTGAGATCAGCAACACAAATATCTTGAAGCATGTCTGGATCTGCATAAACTCTGTGGCTTACCATCATTACACACATGATTGCTAGCACCTTGAACACAGCAGCCGCCATTGTTGAAACAACAAGATTATGTAATAAAAATGTTTCGAGGCTGTTTGGGATGGGAATTAAAGGAGCTATGGGTGGATTATTTATATATCCTTGTAGAAGTCGACCCTCTACTTAATTAATTTTAAATAAATAAATATGATGACTTGAGAAAATATATTTGTGTGTCCGATTCAATCTAAGACCACTGTTAACTTGATAGAAATATATAGGAGAAATTTGTAAAATCAACCTGGTCGACTAATTTTTTAAGAAAATAATCTTAAAATAATGTCATTTTCTTTAAAAAAATAATTGATCAGATTAAAAAAATGTAATAGATATAAAGATTTAACTAATTAGAAGATTCCATTTCTTTTTAAGAAAAAATAGTTTATAATATTCTTATTTGAGAGAAGATTATGGCAAAAACTTGTGTGAGACGGTCTCATGGGTCGTATTTGTGAGACATATATTTTATTTGGGCCACCCATGAAAAAGTATTACTTTTTATGCTAAGAGTATTATTTTTTATTGTGAATATGAGTAGGGTTGACCCGTCTCACAGATTATGATCCGTGAGACGGTCTCACATGAGACTCACTCGAAGATTTTATGGCACACACATTCAGCCAAGAAGAAGACATTGAAAGCATGCGTGGAACTTGTCTGTTTTCTAGACAAGGGTTATGTAATATATGAATTTTGAACAACTCTATTTTCATTTTTATTGTAAAGTCTTTTAATAATATTGGATGCGTTGGATGAGTCCACGAAGCATCCCTTATTGGAAAAACAAGATCGGAGTTGAAAATTTTGGAAAGATTTTCTAGAAGTATCATCAAGAAATACTAAGAAATACCTTTTTACATCTTGTTCCATCTAATTGTTTTCAAATTAGCCCATTTAACCATGTAAAATATCAAAATGTCATAAAAAAAAATCAATCAAAATTACAAAAAATCTATCTACAAAAGTAAATACTTGAGAAGTTTCTGGACTAGGTTCTTTACATTATATTACTGGCTTCTGATTAGAAACTGAAGATCTGGCAAAGTGTGAATCCGACGATAGCTGTACATGGACTTGAAAGTAGTATTTTAGATCTAAATCTGACACTTTCTCCTTCCGACTAAGGTGACGAATGGTCTTTTCGCCTTTTGTTTGCGCTGAACTTCGGTTTTCTTTAATGATGAACCGTTACACTCGGAACCGATCTAGAGATGTCGAATCTCTGCCGTTGCAGGTGCTTCTTCTTCCTTCCGAGTGCTTTTACAGGGTTGCTTGAAGTGGCTTTCGAGTGAGCTTGGGGATTCGATCGAGGTAAGACAAATATTGAAAACCAGTTCCAAGCCTTGGTAAAAAACTTGGTTGAACATTCCTTTGCTATGTGGCCTTCCCGGCCTAGTTGTCAGACATCTTCCGGGAGATTATTAGCATGATTTTTGGATTGATTTCAAATTTCACTTAAATCAAGAAATACTATAGTTAATAGTTTTTGGTTTAATTTCAAATTCTCCATTAAATCAATTAGGAGTATGATATAAATTACACGAGAAAAAAGGGTTGATTTCATCTTACATGTATGGACACTACTTCCATGATAGAATCAATGGCTCAAATTTAGCCACATATACATGAGGTCCACTAATTTAAAAAGGCTCAAATTTAGCCACACATACATGGGGTCCACTAATTTTTTTTAAATCACATATATGTGTAAATTTTGTTCATCCAAACTATGTGGGGCACTGCCCCACATGTAACAACCAACCTACCAGAAAAAGGCACTTTTCAGTTTTCATGATGTAATGATGTGAGAATTAAGATGTTGAAGCTATTGACCTCTTGGTCAAATTGGCATCACCTCTCTCAAATAAGGGAGAGATCTTGGGTTTTATGTCCACAATCCCCTCCGTCATAGTAAAAAAAAAAAATGTATATTGAGTATTATTATTTAATTATAAATTTGGTGTGTTCTATACCATTTTTCACATTTAATTATTTTAATGGTACTTTTATCCGGCACGATTTATGTTTCAGGAACTTTTATTCTGCATTCAATTGTGACGGTGATAAATTAAATATTTATTTGGACTTACAATTAAATAATATATAATATATTGTCTAATTAGAGATTATGGTTATTTACTAACTACGTTGGCGAAGCTATACTTAAGTTTACAAATATACCTTCATTTTTTCACACAAAACAATTATAAGTTATGACTTGAGAGGCAACGAGTCGGCCACGAAGTTGTCTTCTTCAATTGACAATCCCATGCCTCCTCCATTCGACCGACATTTGAGAGGTTTATTAATTTATGTGTCTTAAAACACAATATTGTAACTGTTCAGCCCATTTATGATATTGTTCAGAAGTGAGCTGAACCGCTATATTTGATATAATAGTGACTCCGTGTGGGCTTGAAATGGTGAGACAAATCTTATTGAGAACGTTAAATCCCAAAAAAAAAAGTGAGATGGCTCTTAGACCAAATCTCACATCGACAAACTACGGACAAGATGTTGGACATTTAAATGAGTATATGACTATCGCTGATTTTGCGTTTTAAAAACAAGTTGATTGGACCGTGACACTATAGAACCAATAGATATATCATTTTATGAGATTTTATTATGTTTCTTGAGTTTTCATTTTTTCTTTTTATCTTTAGGGTTTGTGCGATTCCACCAAAGGTGGCTTGATTGCTGTAGTGAATATGAAACTTACATGTTATTTAATCTTTGAATTTTCAATATCTCATGGTAATTATCCACAATTACTAGAAAAGTGACAAAAATAGGAGAAATTGAGATCATTGCAAAAAAAAAAAAAAAAATGAGTTTTGTTGAAACGGTAGATTTGAATAATACCTTGTCATTCCTTTTCCCCTCAGTGGAAGGTATAGTTTAGGATATCATCCACAATGTGAGGCAAATCAGACATTAAATCTTATGTTCATAACTGAAAATTTAAGAAAATAATCAAAGTTGATGATATGAATCTAGTAAATATATATAAGCAATTCAATTTAAAATAAATGTAAAAAATAATTAATAGTTGAATAGAATGTGGAGCATAAAGTGTTTTTGGTAGGATTTTTTATTTTAGTTTATTTGAGTACATTATATATATATATATATATATATATATATATATATATATATATATATATATATTTAATATTATATGTTATTTAATATTTTGTTTATATTTTATATATTTTTCTTTATTAACAAAAAATAATATTATTTTATTGGTCCATTTTTTCAAGTTCGTTTCAAGCCTAAAATATATCATGTGAGGCTCTTACACTTTTTATTGTTTTAGAGAAGGTTTCTTAAGAGATAGTCTCACGAATCTTTATATATGAGATATGTCAACCCTACCGATATTCACGATAAAAAGTAATACGCTTAGCATAAAAAGTAATATTTTTTTATGGATGACCTAAACAAGAGATTTTTCTCATAAAATACGATTCATGAGACCGTCTCATATAAATTTTTGTCACTGTTTTATTCCAAGGTTTTGATTTCAAGACCATCTATTTTCACAACTTGCAGTTATTTTATTTCACGATGCTACCAACTTTATCATATTTTTTTAAACTTTTCTCTTTAATTAATTTCTTCATAGTACAAAAGAAGTCAGCATTCTCTTTTCTCATCCAATCCAAAGGTATGTTTGGTATAAATTAAATTAGAATAATCCTTAATTTATCACATCTCATGAAAAATCCCCCCCAAACATAATTCTATTTGGTCACCACATATTATATTTCCGTATCTATCTTTTTTATCACTTTTTTCATAATAATTCAATCCTTATCTTTCGAACCAAGCGAGCCTTAATGGTAGTAAAATATGATCTAACTAATATATCTCTTTTATCTTTTCCTTTTACCCAATATAATCTAGTCTACTTAGGGATATAAATGAACCAAACGATTTGCGAGCTATTCGAAGCTCGTTTCGATAAAAAGCTCGTTTGAGTTTGTTTGTTAATCATATCAAACCAAGCCCAAGCTCGATTTTGAGCTCGAAAATTTAATCAAACCAAGCTCAAGCCTAAGGATATTCGGCTCGGGAGCTCGCAAACATGTTTGATAATAGGCTCGCGAGCTCGAGCTCTAGCTCGGCTCGTTTAGGTGGCTCGTACTCGAGCTCGAGCTCGACTCGTTTAGGTGGCTCGCAAACATGATTTTGGAATGTCCAATAATATACTTATTTATGTTTTTTTTTTTGCTCTTATTTGTGTCGTTTTGATTATTTATGAATGAATTTACATTTTTATGTCTGATTTAAAATTATTTTATAGATATATTTAATTTTTAACAAGCTCGATTCAAACTCAAACTCGAGCTCCATTCTATGCTTATCGAGCTCGAAAACGAGGCGAGCTTAAGTCAGGATTGTTAAACATGTTAAACGAGCTATTAATGAATCAAGCTCGAGTCTGGCTTGATTAACATGCTAAACGAGCTTTTAAAGAGCCGAGCTCGAGCCTGACTTGATTAACATGCTAAACGAGCTTTTAACGAGCTCAGTAATTTCAATACAAACCAAGCTCGAGCCTGATAATAGAAGCTCGAATCGAGAGCTCGAGCCTCAAACAGTTTTAAATAAACCAAGCTCAAGTCTGACGCTGTTTGGTTTAGTTTGGATCGTTTACACCCCTAAGTGTACTACGTACTTCAATTTATTTTTCAAAATGCCATATTATCAAAATATTTCTGAAAATATTCTTTATAGTTTTCCTTATTTTTGCAACTTCAATTATATTTAATTATATTGAATATGTCTCTTTTGAGACGGTCTCACGAATATTTATCTATGAGACGGGTTAACCCTATCAATATTCATACTAAAAAGTAATTTTTTTTCATGGATGACCAAAATTAGAGATATATCTCATAAAATATGACCCGTAAGACCATATCACACAAATTTTTGTCAATTATATTAGATTCATTTTCACCTTTACACATATTAATTAGATAAGTTATTTTATGTGACGTTACACATACAATGCATATGTAGGTTGGAAGTAAATATTAATTAAGTAATAAATATTAGACATACGTCACGGGTAAAATGAAATAATTATAAAAATCTTCAAAATTCCCGGCAGGTATAAAATCTCTTGCTTCCACAGTTCTTTATTCAGATCTCCAAGAAATTACCCACTTTTTCCCAAGAAACAATGGTTCTCTTTACATAATCAGATTCACAAATTATGTGCCTCATTTTATGTATTTGGTGTCGTTGGGCTGTTCACAGGTGTCCCTTATTTTTGATACAGGACACTTGTTATACTTGCCGTGATTCGTTAACATAAATGCATTTTAAGAAAAAAGATTCTTGCGTTGATATAATTTTTGGGTAGTGGTGCATTTTGTTAATTTCATTGCAAATTATAGCGAAATTGAAGGTTATGGGAAGGGTGTTGGAATTTTGGGCTGTGATTTTTTCTGTGTTAATTTTGAGAAACTGGGTCGTTAAAAGTTTTGAATATGATGAATTTTTTCGAAAGAATAGAACGGATGTCTCGTTCTTGGAGTCCGTGTCAGTTTTGGAGAGTGTTTATGGAATGTCTGTTTCAGCTCTCCCTTCAAATGCTCTAATGGTGGGTCTTACTCTTGTTCATGGAGCTGCTGCCAAAGGCGCTGGTATATATATCTCTCTCTTTATGTATGTGTGTACGTGTGTGTGACAATTCTATTGAATTATGGCTTCTTCTGCTTTGTTGGGAGTTCCTTATATTTTTTGGGGGGTTAATTTTCATGATAAACATGTAACTGGCATTGAATTTATTTTCTTGTTTTTACTTTAGTTTTTCTTGCAGCCATTGTTTTTCATATTTATGCATTGGATCTCAATCTATGTTTCTTCTTTTCTTTCATAATTTTGTAGAGCTAGATTTCTGTGGTGGTGTTCTTTGGATAGTAATAAGTAGAGTGATTTTAGTGTGTTCGCCATTTTTCTCTTTTCTAATGCATGATTCTTGGAGTGCTTGAGTTGATTTTGTTATGTTCTCACATTATAATTCTTTGAAGCCGTACTTTTAGCCTGCTACCAGGTCAATGATTTTCCAGAGATGATCCTTTGACATTAATAACTATTATTTTTTTAACTTTCTCACCGTTCTACCTGTGACACTAAAGTGTTTGGTAGAATATAATAATAGGTATGATTTGAGAACAATAACAATTCCATTTATATTTTTCATTTCCATTTAATCTCCTCATAAAAATTGAGTTAGTCGTCAATCTATAAATGCTAAAAACCCAACACATTATAGATCAAATAAGCTAAACATTATAAGATCACTATTAAATGGGCTTAACCTTAAATTTCAATCCGCAACATAAAAGTATTCAAATATAAGCATAATGTTAGATTGAGGATACAACAAGATTAATGCAATGGGTAGCTGAATTACTTTGGTTTTGGATAATAGATATGTCATCTTTTGGCGATATTTTAGTACACTAGGAATTATGGTCTTTGGGAAAAGTTGTACTAATCTATAATGGTCCACTACTTTATTTTTTTAAAAGTAATTTAAATGATAAACAATAAATTAGTTGTATGATTGACCTCATTCTCGGTGCATAAACTTTTCAGTATGTTTGGATGGAACATTACCTGGCTATCACTTGCATCATGGCTTTGGGGCAGGAGTAAACAGTTGGCTCATCCAGTTGGAGGTGTATTCACAATCTCAACTTTGTGAATATTTTTACATTTAAATTCATTTCACTTTTCTATTTTACTTCTGATCGTGCCTTTACTCAGTTAGTAATCATAAATATTTTGTTAACAAGGAAACTACATGTCAAGTGTTTGGTTGTTAAACAGACTCTAGAACCACTCTTGTATATTTAGATTCTCAGCGTCCATAATTAGCATCATATTCGCACCTTCTAGTTTCTTAGATTCGTGTAAGTTTGATTAAAAAAAAGCCTATGAAGCTCGTATTAATGTAACCATGAAATTTGCACGTGAAATAGAACAATATTGAAATATACAAGGTTGCTTCTCTTCCCTGTCTAGGTATTCATTTTTCAAACTTCTATTAAACCACAAAAAAAAAAAAATTTCTTGTGAAGTAACTAGTGATTGATCCTTAGATAAAGCAAAAATAAAAAAATTTAGTTTCTCCTTACTGCCAAAAGACTAACCATGCTTTAAGTTTATGATATTGGGACTTCAAGTTCCTTTTCCAGTTGGCATAAATCACACGTAGCTATTTTTTTTTTACGTGTACACATGAATCTTATCAGCTGAGTTGCGTGTCAGGGTGGAGGATGGTGCAACAGTATTAGATCCTGTGTTTATCGTAAAAAGACACATCGAGGGTCTTCAACCTATTTTGAAAGACAACTTCCATTTACAGGGATACTTAGCAACAGGGCTGAAGAAAATCCAGGTTCATAATTTCGTCTTCAATAAAACTGTGAAAATTCTGTATATCAGCTTTTTTCATCACTTTGTCATCTTAGTTTTTTACATGCAGATTTTTTTAACTGGAATAGAGTAAAGATACGGTATTGTGATGGAGGATCCTTTGCTGGAGATGCTGAAAATAAGGTTCGTAGCATTATCTTCCATATAATTATTCATCTATGATTTGACAATTCGACTTACTATGGCGCATACCATTGATCTTGCTTTTTCATGTTTGCACCAGTTGTATCAGGCAAAAATAAACATGCTTTTGCCTCTCAAATTTTGTTTCAGCTATCTGGATGAGATGTGTGTTTAGGAAGATACTGACATCATACCGAAGTAGCTGTACACTGGTTGTTTATAATGGCTTAAAGAATGAAAGATGTGCTGTGTATTGATAATTTTTACTATTTCCAAAATTTTGATATTGGAAATAAAGAGTTTTTATGGGACTAAAGGGAGTACCACATTGCATATGGCTATGTCCATGTGGCACAACAATTGAAACATAATAATTGAGCTGATGAGTAGTTAAAAATTGTTGCATCGTTGCTAATTAGAAATTTACAGCCATGCGCAGATTCCTACATCAAGCTTTGAAATGTGTTTTCTCAGGTAATATAAAACATGTTTCTGCAGGCTGCAGGGTTGCAATTCAGAGGTCAACGCATTTGGCTTGCAGTTATAGAAGAACTTATGTCCAAAGGAATGCACAATGCTCACCAAGTAATTAAAATTGTTTTATCTGGTTGCAACCTTTTTGGGTTCCTTTTTTCCGGTTTGATATCCCCTTTTGATTTATGTAAACCATTTCAGGCACTTCTTTCGGGTTGTTCAGCAGGTGGTTTGGCTTCCATACTGCACTGTGATGAGTTTCGGATTTTTTTCCCGAGAAACACCAAAGTGAAGTGTTTGAGCGATGGTGGATTATTTATGGATGCGTAAATTCTGTTACATTTTCCTTATTTTCTTTTGTCCAACTATACTCCTATTCTTTTGTGGCAATCTGTTTTAATTTTTTTACAGCGTTGATGTATCTGGTGGTCGTGCAATCAGAAATTTCTTTGATGGTGTTGTTAGATTACAGGTGTTTATTCAATTGAACTAATTTTCCTTAATCTTTAATTAAATTTAACTTTCAGCATTTCTGTCCCCGTGTACTAATGATGTTGAAGCCCTTTTTTGTTATATTTGATATCAATATTTTCCTTATTTCAAGTTTACGTACGTATATGATTAGATGAAGGATTCATGTTTGATGTTTTTTTAACATTTGATTTGATGTGCATGGTTCTTTGTTCGTGCTACATATATGACTTTAATAAGGGATTTAACTGATGAAAGTGTGATATGTAGGAAGTTATGGCATTGCATATAAGGCTAGGAATTATGGGTTTGTAATGATATGGGATTGCAAGAACTTGAATGTTCTGATAAAATGTTTTTGAATGGTAAACGAGCTGGCTTTCTTCGAATTCTATTCCTTTGGTATATAACTTGTTACCTGTTTTTATCAGGGCTTTCGCCAAAACCTGCCAAGCAGTTGTACCAACCACCGTGATCCTACTTCTGTGAGCCTCATGCTTCTATACGGACATTATCTTATTTTTTTTTAGAAACTTGTGATATCCTTCTTTTTACTAATGCTTTCCCTTGCAGTGCTTCTTCCCTCAGAATTTAATCGCGAACATTAAAACCCCTCTATTTATTCTTAATGCGGCCTATGATTCATGGCAGGTACAATGCAGTTTCTGTTCATCGGTTCTCTTTAGTACATGGAGTAAACCTATATATAATGCATCAAAATTTATTATTCCTCTTGTATTTAGGTCCAAGAAAGCCTAGCTCCTCCAACCGCTGATCCACATGGCAATTGGCGTGGCTGTAAAATGAACAATGAACTATGTTCCGTATCCCAAATCCAATTTTTGCAAGGTGGATAAGTTCTTCTAGAATTTGTTAAGCTTTTTCTTTCCATTTTTTTCTAATAATTTATGGGTGGAGCAGGTTTTAGGTATCATATGCTGAATGCTGTAAAAGGCTTTTCATCGTCCCCACGAAATGGGTTATTCATAAATTCTTGTTTTGCTCACTGCCAGTCCGAGAGGCAAGATACTTGGTTTGCAGATGGCTCTCCAGTAATTGGCAACAAAGTAAGCTGTGAACACCGTTATTTCTCAGAATTCATTTGATATATTGAATCCCCACTTCAGGTTTTCACAAAGTAAAAAAAATGATGTGGCTACTCTTTGGTATTCATTTCAACTTATACTGTGTAGAAAGCGTTACTCATCCACTCAATTTTTTAACCATCGAATCACCCGTTGTTGATCGACTCGTGATGAAAACATTTCAATCGTATGCACTTGGTGGGTCAAGTCACAATAGAAACTCAGGAGAGCAATTATTAGTCCGACTCGAAAAACGGTTAAAACATGATTCTTTAGTTTGTATACGATTTTAAAAAATTTGAGTTTCACTATAAGTTATAATTTAGGTAAACGACAGTAGTTTCAACATGTTTTACTATTTGAAAACCTGGTAGCTTATTTTGTACATCTACTTGTGTCCATTATGCAAATAATTATTCTGATAGTGACTCTTGAGTACTACTGTCGAAACCATGGTACCATCTCTAGTAACTTCTTGACGCAATATGCAGGCAATTGCGATTGCTGTCGGGAACTGGTATTTTGATCGGGCAAATGTCAAGGCCATCGACTGCGCCTACCCGTGTGATAAAACTTGTCACAACTTAGTATTTAGATGAAACCATGATCACTCGTCAGCATGAGCTATGAAGAAGGAAATACTGCTCTAATATGCAGGCAAGTTTGTGGTGGTGGGTGTACTCTATAACTATGTAGACCTTATAACAATAATGATATGGAGGAAAAAAAAAGAGGCAAATTTGGGTCGAGTATGACCTTTCGTAAAGGTTTAGATCCAAAATCATCACAAGTCCGTGAATTTTTTGGTGAGGTCGCCTATAGTTCGTACGTGTTCGGGTTCGGGTTCATGATAGGCACGTATCTATGTCGTAAAATAAGATTTATATAATGGATTCCCTTAGGATGTCAACTTTGAGTGGGTCTTATGTGAGATCGTCTCACGGATTTTAATCTGTGAGACGGGTCAACCCTACCCATATTCACAATAAAAAAGTAATATTCTTAACATAAAAAATAATATGTTTTCATGGATGACCCAAATAAGATATCTGTCTCATAAATACGACCCGTGAGATCGTCCCACACAAGTTTTTGCCGTCAACTTTCCCCACTGGTCCCGAAACAGTGACGGGGATACTCGATTTTTTTCGGGTTCAGGGATTTTAAGTAGTTCGGGGCGGATACGGGATTACTATCACCGTCTCCGAACCCGTCCCGAAAATAATATTATTATTAGTATTATCAATATAATATAAATATTATTGTTAATATTAATATTATCACTAATAATAATACATAATAATAAGTTTTGGTTGGAGAAAATTCTCGAATCCGTCCTCGTCTTGTCTCGTTAATATTTTTGAAATGAAAATGGAGGTAGGATGAAAATTTGATCCCCGCGGTTTTCCTGAACCCGAAAAGATGGGGATCGAGGGCAAGGAATCGAAGATGAAGACGGAATTCGAGACGGGAATGGGGATGATATACCAGCCTCGACCCCACCTCACCTCATTGTCATGCATAGATTTACCCATCATATTAAAAGTTTGAAAATTGAGAACGATTTCTTATCATATCAAGAAAGAATAAAATTTCAACCCCACCACGTCATAATAAACAATAAAATAAAGAATAAAAAAATCAAAATATTTTTTTTTTGAAAAAAAAAAGAGAATCGAGAATCATAAAATCCTACAATTTGTATTTCGTCCGGTCCTTGCCGACCCTCCAGGAGACTGTCGGTGGTGGCGGCTTCGCACGTGAAATCCACCTCGGAAGTTGCTTCAAGAATTATCTTTTCCAGCTTTCTTAAAAAAAATAATGATAAAAAAAATAAATTTACTTCAATAGCATTTAAATGAAATAATATATTTAAAACCAAATAATATATCCGATTTTAGCTAATAGCTAACAAGAGAGGGTCCGATTTTCTTAAAATAAAATTTGTCAATTTTTAAATTTGAAATAGTGAGAAAGAAGAAAAATGAAATAGAAATGTTGATCATAGAGTAGAGTAGTTAATGAGTATTTTGAAATTGTAATGACCATATTATATAATATAGATGTAAAATAAAAATTTAAAATGAATATTTGGTTTATATAGAATTTATCCGTTCGCGTATGACTAACTAAATAAATTGAAGTCAACTATACGTGTGCACATCGACACAGCTACTGTTAATTTAATGTAACACATAGAAGAATAATTAATATTAAAGATTTTATATTTTATAGTCAGAGAAAATTTTTGCCAATCCGTTTATGAAAAATGTTTTATATTCTTCCATGTAATGAAAATATAAAAAAAATTATCGGGATTTTTGGGGAAAAAGGTCATTGCAATTTTTTATTCATTGATGGAGTAAATTAATATTGAATATGATATATAATATAATATAATATATTTTTTTTTGTAGTCTTTTAAAATCCACACCTCGTGTACGTCTCTGAGATTTTTTGGAGCAGGTTTCTTTTGACTCATGGATCTATTTCGTGAGACGGGTCGACCTTTTTTATGTTGAGTGAGTCTCATGTGAGACCGTCTCACGGATATTAATTTGTGAGACGGGTCAACCCTACCCATATTCATAATAAAAAGTAGAGTAGGTCTCATGTGAGACCGTCTCACGGATCCCAATCTGTGAGACGGGTCAACCATGTCCATATTCACAATAAAAGTAATACTCTTAGCATACAAAGTAATACTTTTTAATGGATTATCCAAATAAAGACCCGTCTCACAAAATACGACCCGTGAGACCGTCTCACACAAGTTTTTGCCTAAAAAGTAATATTCTAAGCATAAAAATTTATACTTTTTCATGGATGACCTAAATAAGAGATCCGTCTCACAAATTCGACCCGTGAAACCGTCTCACAAAACTTTTTGCTTTCTATGTTTATATTAAAAAGTAATACTTTAGACATGAAATGTAATTTTTTTATGAGTGATTCAAATAAAAGATATGTCTCACGAAAATTGATTCGTGAGATCGTATCATGAAAGTTTTAGTAAATTTCTGGGTATGCTTTTAGTTATAGACAGATGAAGACCAAAAACAACTAATTACACAGACTATATTTTCTTTTCACTTGCCTCTAAATTATATTGACATATATTTACATTTATTTAATTTTCTTTTTCATAATTATTTTATTTTTTTAATTTTGAAATGTAAATTTTATATATATTCTTATTTTCATTAGCTAAGTCTGGAAAAATACGATCCTTCAGTTATTTTCAACAATTTTTTTTGTACTAAATATTGAAAAGATTAAAATCATCGAACACATTAACTACTTCTTACAATTCTTTTATATATCATTATTTATGATAATTTATGTTTAAATTAGCTTTTCAAACATAATCTTACCGTCTGTACGAACAAATAAATATATTTATACATTTGAAATAGACGGAGACGCATAGTCGATGCTATCTACATTTGGAGCAACAATTTTTATTTTATTTGATGTTTTAATACAATATATTCACTTGAACATAATTCAAAATAAAAATATGTGAAATCTAGTACGTATTCAATTAAATATATTTTATAAAAACATAAGAAAATAATGTTTATTTCTTAGATATCGTCATTGTTTCTTTTCCGAGAAAAGAAGTTCACGACCCGTGGCCTTCTACCTTTAATCGGCATGCATTATCGACCCAAGATAACGTCTATTAAAATAAAATTTTCCAAAATGTCGAACAGTGTGTCCACCCCGTTGGCAGGTTTTTCCCTTACCTTACCTTACTTTACTTTTATTCGTGTTTACCAAACAAATAATAAATAAAATGTGATTGAGTATCAGCCTAGCTGGTCCATATGGCAAAGCAACCACATGACACGCCATCCAATGCTAGCTGTACACTTACGACTATGATAATATAATAAAAATAAAAACAATATATAATCATGTTCGTGAAAACAAATATATTCTTCCTCTGCTTATATATTTTATAAATATCGATAACAGTAAATAATTAAAAACAACTCCTTGGCCATATCTCCTGTATTATAATATAAGTAGGTCTCTTATGAGACGATCTCACGAATCTTTATCTGAGAGATGAGTCAACCCTACCTATGTTCATAATAAAAAAATAATACTTTTAGCATAAAAATTAATATTTTTTCATAGATGAATCAAATAAGAAATCTGTATCACAAAATGCGACCCGTGAAACCGTCTCACACAAATTTTTACCTTATAATATTACTAATATCTATGATATATATATAGATTAATGTTAAGTCGGGACCATGTAAAACATTAAATAAGATTGTGACATTATTTTTTAGGATGAATCCAACAATCGCCATTGGCCGAATTTCTTTTTTATTTTTTTGATAATAAATGTTAAGATCGAAGAAACAAGACTTCTGCAAAAAAAAATTATCTGCAATACACATATTGTCAAAAAAATTGTTAGAAGAAAATTTCTTTCGCTAAGATAACTTGTTTTAGTCGACAACGTTCATTGAGCTTACGGGAGATATAATACTCATGGAGTCGTTGTAGCCTCTCATTAATCGCTAAAGAACTATAAGTTTTGTTTAGATCGATAGATTTTAAATCTATGAATATCAAATGTATTTTAGTTTTTTAAAGAAATAAGATCATAAATTTCAAATCAACATTTCACATATTTTATAATATTTTATATTAATTATGATATATTTCAGATCTACTTGATAATGATCTCATTTAAAATTTATTCAATTTTATATTATGGATCTACTGGTTTATAATAAACAATAAAATTTGATTTTAAAAAAAATGCATAATGTGTATTTGGTCCGTTCTAGTAAAGTCGCCTTATCCATACAACTCATAGAAAAGGCAGCCAACCGCCATGAAACACGTACGTTCCTGCCTGAATTTCCCGGTCTATAAATCTGTAAACCCCCATTCCCTACTACAACTACTCCTTGGTCTGACCACGTTTCTGTAATATTTCTCTGAGATAAAAGTTAAAAAGTAGCCAAAAAAAAGAAGAAGAAAATGGGCACAGCAAATTGCATTGATATTATTTTGGCAATTTTTTTGCCTCCTCTTGGAGTCTTCCTCAAGTTCGGCTGCGGGGTTTGAATCTTTTCTTTTTCTTTTTTTTTTATTACTATTTTTGCATGATAAAAAATAAAAATAATTATGCATAAATTAAATAGGATCCTAACATGATTATTCTTGAATTTTATTGCAGCATGAGTTCTGGATTTGTCTGGTGCTGACCATCTTGGGTTACATCCCTGGAATTATCTATGCCATCTACGCCATCACTAAGTAGCGATTCTTCATGGTACTTGTTATTTTTCTCGGTTATTTTAATTTTATTATTCGATTTAAGTGTATTTTTAAAGCTCTGAAATATATGATTGAGTTATTAATTAATTAATTTTTATTTTATTTTTCCTTCAATTTTTGCAGGTGATAATCGGAAGAATTCTTGAAGTTTATTCCAAGTTATGCTTTAATTGATTCCTTCGGTGGTTGTTTCTTGCTTTTTTAGTTTGAATGAATGTAATTAATAATTGCGATTATATCTCATTTAATGATTCTGTTTTACTATAAAATAATATTTATTATAATATTTAATTTAAAAGTTTGTTTGATTAGCATATTTTTCTATCCTTTTAACATTCCATCTCTTTAGCAAAACCAAGAATTTGGATACCTTTTTTTCAAGTCTTCAACATAAAAGTTTTCTAAAAACTCATAGGCAAAAGCTTGTGTGAGACGATCTCAAGAGTAGTATTTTGTGAGACATATCTCTTATTTGAGTTATATATATATATATAGAGATGTCAATGGGGCGGGTATGGGGCGGGTTTGGCTAAACCCAAGAACCTCTCCATCAAAAAAACTTTGACCCATTACCCGCCTCACCCCGTTAAATATTCTTCGGACCCACCCCACCTTGAATACAAAATGAGGCCGGGTAGACCCATGAGACCCGTGAGACCCGAATATTTTTAAAATAAAAAAATAATATTTCTTCTCACATGATTAAATTATGAAACAGACAAGCATCTAAATACAAAAATTGTGGAAAATTAATTCATGTTTCCGACCACACTTAATAATAACAAACAAATTATTTTCACGACATAAAAAACTACATAAAAAAAGAGTTACTAGATCTCCAAAAAATCTCGACATACCCAAAAATAAGTCATAACATAATTTAAACAGATTAATATAAAATCAGCAAATAGACAATATTTAAGACTACTAAGATGAGGACCAACTATTCTTCTATTATTGGTAAAAGCAGATTCAAATACAACATTTGACATGAGAATATCTAAAATCATTATGGTTGAAGTGAGCTACTAAAAAAATCAAAAAGTAATAAAACTAAAACCTAAAATATTTATATCTACATAAATGGGGTGGGTATGGGGCGGGTATTATAGAACCCATGACCCGCCCCATATCCGGACGGGTCTGAAAAATTGGACCCGAGACCCACTCCATGACCCATTTAGTATGCCCAAACCCACCCCATATATGCGGGTCCATTGCGGGTCTGGGTAAAACCCGGACCCATTGACATCCCTATATATATATATTTCTCTGAGTTGTGGGAGAGAATTATTATAATTAAATTTCAAATTATATATATATTTCTCTGAGTTGTGGGAGAGAATTATTATAATTAAATTTCAAATTTGATATGTTATTTTTAACTTCAAGACATTGATTCTTTTTAGATGATCATACTGATTTTTATTCGGCAGATTAACTTTGATCATATTATAATAATAACTAATATTTTTGGTAAAAAAAATTTTTTTTATATAAATGACGTAAATATAATATATATTTCGTAAAATTAACTCATGAAATCGAAATACAAAATTTTAAGTCACTTGGAATATCAGCTCAGTACAAATGTAAATTACGTGCAAGATGCTAGGTGGAAAAGGATCGATTCGGCCATGTGGCACGTTACAAGTATCAAACATCAATGTATAAAAATGAAAAAAAAAAAAAAAAAAACCCTATATCTATAATTGGTATACCACTTGGTTTATTTAATTATTTCTTCCATAAAAAAATCGTATTTTTTTATTGAAAGGACAATTAAAATGCGTAGATTATTATTATTTGATGTGTCTTTGGAGACAATTTTTCTTTTTCTTATAGCAAAGTTGTTGGGTGATTATCAAATTTTGTCGGCATTAATCACTCTATATTATAGATATAAACTATATTATAATATTTATCATATCTATTTTCCAAGTGAAATGTGGACCACCAAGTAAATTTAAATACACAATTTTATTTATTTATTTATTATTATTATTAAAATAATAAATGTGAAATTATGAGTCTGCATCGGAAATTCTTATTTGCGCATCAAACAAGATACATCGAAATTTTAAACTACGACCACAAACATAACACATTAATTACTTATTTTATCGCGAATTGTTTCATCAGTTCTTGTTCTTTACGATTTTGTAGTGAAATCCATCTGGGAATCGAATGATCGGCGACCTCACGATTTTACCTCCTTTTACCATATTCCATCTACAAAAAGAAGTAAAATTTATGAAATGAATGTGTAGACATCGCAAATATTTTAAGCAAGAAAGTAGTATTATTACGATCAGGGGCGAAGCTAGAATATCAAGATTAAATGAACATTGATTATGATTAACATTAATAACTTTTAGAACTTGAAATTTGTCATTTCAAAGTTACACCCTATAGTTTTGAATTCTATAAATTTAAATTAGGTGTTGTAAAATGTAAATAACTAATTGTACATTCATTATAATTTTAAGAGTATGTCTCTTGTGAGACGGTCTCACGAAGTTTTATCTGTGAGACGGGTCGACTCTATCGATATTCACAATAAAAAGTAATTCTCTTAGAATAAAAAGTAATATTTTTTCATGGATGACCCAAATAAGATATCCGTATCACAAAATATGACCTGTGAGATCGTTTCACATAAATTTTTATCTAATTTCAAATTGAGGGAGAGAGAAAGATTAATGAATTACCTATATTTTGTGACCAAGACATGTAAAAATGTCGCTATCAAGACTCTGCTATATTCCGCACCCGCACATTGCTTCATACCCGACCCGAACGGCATGAAATATTTTGATACGACACTCGGTTGAATTTCCTGTCATATAAATGCTTCAGGGTCAATACTGTCATTTTGTCCATTTTGCTAAGAAATTTATATCATTTTTTTATTAAAATATAGAGAAATCCACTCTTGAAAATTACTCTAAAATCCACTCTTAATTGAAGCAAATTTTCTGAATTTTATTAATTATTATCATTCTTTTTCAGAAAATGTTAAGCAAAAAAATATTAGGTTGATTATTTATTTAAGAGAATAAATATATTTTTAACTTTGCGTTCAAAGTTAATATATTTCGTAAAAGTTGTTTTAATTATTCATCATACAAAATACATGAATTCAATAGTAAAAATTTAATAAAATACATTTATTATGATAGAAATTATTTAAACGATTAAAATTAATATAGATAAATGGGATAATATCGATTAATTATGTACACTTTGTTCAAATCTTTGTATTATTCTAAAAAGTGAAATATTTTTTTTATTGTAAAAGGCATTTTACAATATTTTTTTAAAAAACTGAATAAAACTCTATTTATATTTCTATTCAACAAAATAATTTATATATATATATATATATATATATATATATATATATATATATATAATTTTATATAATTATATTAATTGATAATTTTTTTTATATTTTTATTTATATTATATATTTGATATGATATTTAGTGAATGAAAAACTATTTTGAATAATTTTTAGTTGATTGTTGTTTGTTTAATTAATTTAGACATTCTATTTAAATATTTTACTAAGAAAACATATAGAAAGTTAACATATTATTTTTTACAATATATTTATATTATTAATTTAAATAATTATACCAAAATCGAAATAACTGACCGAAATAAGCGAACCGTTTTGGTAGAAAACCGAACCGAACCGAAAAAAAATGGTTCGGATTCGGATTATATATTTCTAAAACCGAAAACCGAAATAAAAAACCAAAAACCGAACCGACCGATGAACACCCCTAAATTTAATACCTTCCATCTCCGAGGATTGAATTTAAGTGGATCCTCGAATTGGCTAGCGTTGAGATGAAGACCAGCCGTGGCTATCATAATCACCCAACCTTTCGGGATTGTGTATCCTGCACAAGATTAAGAATTATAACTATTTACAAACATATAATTAAACATAATATTTGTGAAGAGTAAAAATAAATATTCTAAATAAAAAAACATAGTGAATATAACAATACCATTGACTGGGATATCTTTCAAGGCTCGACGAAAAAATCCAGGGGCTACGTTTCCAAGCCTGAGCACTTCATTGATGAGCTGAAGTGTGAAGCTCATCGATTTGTATTCGTTCCATGTTAGATTTGACTCTGAATTCTCTCTTTTCTCGAGTATATTCTCGTGTTCGGCCTGTAATCATGTCACAAAGATATGCCCATAATGTTGAATATTTGTTCCAAATGTTGTTAAAAATGTTATCTACTCACAATTAATTCCTCCAGCACCAATGGGTTTTCCTCCAGCAACTTGAAAGCTAATGCCAATGTGGTGGAGATCGAATCGGAGGTGACGAATAACAGTCCGAACATTAGTTGAACGATGAAGTCTTCGTTCAAGAACGGTTCGGTGTTCTTGTCGTCGATGATATGGTCGAGAAGATCTCCGTGGCTTCTTTCGGATTCCGCAAGCCTCTTGGTCACTACATCCCTCATCATTTCTCTAACTTTCTTGTGTATCTGGTAAGTTTTTCAATTTTCATGGATCAGTAAATATAGTTTCTTGAAAAATATTTAACATAATTTGATTAAGAATGTTTCTTTACCTGCAAACATTTATGATGTGCGGTGCCTGGGATATTGATAGGAAAAGACATTAGCCCCTCAACCAAGTCCCTGAACATATCACTTATTTTATCTGGTGCATCGCCGCTAAATATTTGCTTTGCAGCAAAATCAATAGCCATCTGTCATACACGAAGATTGATTTCTTGATTATTTCGTGTCGTCGTAAAATAGTGTAATGATCGATCAAAAGTTGCGTTGGATGAGGATTTACCGTGACGGATTCACTTTTAACTTCAACTGATTCCCGACTTGACCAAGTGGAGAGGGTTTTCTGGACCATAGCATGCATCTGAGGGAGGAGTTTCCCTCTCAAGGCCTCGATGCCAAAGTGGTTCAGCGTCAAGTTTCTGGTGTATTTTCTTGAAGATTGACTTGCCTGGTCGAAAACTTCTGCGAAAGTGTCCATGGACCATGTGTCAACTAATTTCCCATCTTGTCTGAGTAGAAAATGGTTGAATTCCGGGTCTGTGGTAATGACCACAGGTCGTCCCGCTACGTTGGTCCGAAAAATAGGGCCATATCTAAAACAGATCAGCACGGTTAAACTCAAAGATTTTTTTAAATCGAGAGCATAATTTTGGCTAAGAAACAAGCGTGACACACCTTTTCATTCTATTTTTAATGAATGGAGGGAGATCCAAAGAGGCACTTGGGATGACCAATTGGATGGTTTCTCCAATGAGAGGAAGGCCCATAGAACCGGGCGGGAGAACTCCATTGCATTTAGGATTCCTCCATCTGTAAATCCAGTGAGTAACATAAAGAGCAACCAGTGTTCCAACAAAGCAAGCAACATATGACAAATCCAATGGAACTTCTCTTATGTACGAGGAAAATATAAATGTTTCCATTGTGACGAGGAATATATGTTAAAAAAAATAGTGTTCCGATATAAGAGATGTTTTGGGAACTTTGTGTGATGAATTTGTTCTTAAAATTCGTGTAATATATAGGAAGAATAGCTAAGAAAGTCAGTTATGTTGAAGATGCTAACTAGGATTAAGTTATGCCTTATTTTGGACACTCTAATGTTGAGAATACATGTTTTGGTTTATAAAAAGCCTCGTTGTCTAACATTTAGGAAAAAGACATCCGAGAGGATATCACACACATGTTAAAGTTCAACTAATCTCGTAAGGCCAATTTCTCGCCAAGTCGAACACGATAGATCCGTTTAAATCGTTGGATTATGTACATAATATGTACGAGTCTAGCATAAATTTTATATGAGATAAACGTTATGAGTGAGAGTATTATTTGGATGAGTGACATTCTGAGAAGTTCTAGCGTGTCAAGCTGCTGAAGTTGTGCCGCTTGATCTTGTTGGATAGGTGAGTTGTAAAAAGCGACACCAGATCTTAACGGGAAATACTATATCTGCTGGGATCTAAATCGACAATAGGGAAAATGTAAGACTGATATCTAAGTATATAAAACAACATCAACAGACGGACATACACCTCCCGGAAGCATGAGCATGGCAGTCATGTCCATTAGCATTCAAATAGATGCACTCTAGACTGCTACGAGTATAAAAAAAAAAAAGTTGACTCTTGACTAAAAATTATACATTTTGATCTCATAGTAAGCTTTTTGTTCCTAACACTTATAATTAGTGGATAATCTTATATTATATATAAAGAATCTACTGTCTCTTGGTATGACCAATTTGTTAATTTGACATTTGGTCCATATGGAGTTTTGATAATTATCATATTCTCTTGGCCAATTGTTAAATTATTACATGGCCACTGTTAATTTTGATAATTATTATATTGCTCAAATTTTATAACATTCTAATAACGGACGTTTATGTAAATTTTTTAATATTAGTTAACACTATATATTTGTTGTGAAATTTTAATAAGTTGCAAAAAAGAATATATGTTGAATGTAAAATAAATGAAATACAAATAATCTATTATGTACGTAATCTTAGAGGTTTCAATCCCAAAGAATCACGAACTCTCTTGCAAGTTTTAGACCATACAACCCGATACATGATAGCAAACAATTCAAAATCCTCAATCTTAATTAACTTCGACAAAACTAAAACATTTTCAATCAAAGGTGCGCCGCGAATCTTTTTCAGTTGTATCCTTGTCTAAACATTTCTAAAAACCGTGTAACATATTTTGGTCCATCCGGGCAAAGGAGATGGCGGTTGAATTGCAGTTAAGAAATGACCAAATAAGAGTTGAGATAAAAATTATGCCCCAAATTATCCGTTGATAATTTTCTCAACTTGTAATATAATTAGGAGTGTAAACGAACTGAATCGAACTGAATATTAACAAAAATTTAAGGTTCGAATTAGTATATTTGAGTTCGATTCAAAGCTCGAGAATTTTAATTTTCTTGACTCGAGTTCGATTCGAAATGAAGTTAAAGTTCATATTCGACTCGAAATGTTCGATGCGAGCTATTCAAAATATTGCTCGGATACTAAGATTTGATAACGAAGGTTTGAAAGTTCGAAATATCATAAAAACTCGAAATGCATATATGTTTAATATATAATAATATATTAAAATATTAAGACTCGTCAACTATCGAATAAAATAATTTTGGCTTGAGTTCAGCTTTAAAAAAAGTTCGAACATTTTCGAGTTCTGCTCGAATTCAATACATCTGAATACGAATCAAATATTTATCGAACCAGAACGAAAAGATCGTGAACCGGCTCATTTAATGTATTGTCCTAACTATGATGCTCTGAAATTTAATTGCTACTTTAGAGAAGTCACTAGAATAGCTCAAATAAATGAAAGAGCTACTTATTTTAATTCAAAACCACGTTTTTTAAAGTTTGTGTTCTTCGTAATCTTGTACCGGAAGATAAATGCCATATAAATATCTTTAGTAACAAAATTTAATAAGTACACGGAATTTAGAAAACGAAGTTATAATCGAACTGAACCACATTTTCATTAAGATACACATTTTTGAGAGGAAATTTGATGTGGACTCCACCGAGCGTCAAGCTAGTGGAATGTGTCGTCACTGATAATGATACAATTAATTAGCACATATTTGTTGAAAAAATAAAAAAGATGAAAAACACAAAGAAATTTTTTACACGCGGTTTCACACATACGAGGAGTTCTATAAATAGAGATCCCTCTTCTTATTCTGAAATCATCCATTCTTCGAGTTTTCTTTCATCTTATAGCATTTGAGTGCTTAGTTCTATAATATTTGTGAGGTGTTTGTTCTCATGTATTAAGAGATTGTATGTTCTATTTGGAAACACAGTGAGTGGTTGTATATCATAAAATATTATAGTGGAATTCTTTTCATCATACCCGTGGTTTTTACCCTAATAATTTTTAGGGGTTTTCAACGTAAATCTCAGTGTTCAGTTTATTCTTTATTTTCATATTTATTATCTCAAATTAACGCATGTAGGACCAAAAAATGGTATCAGAGCTTTGGTTTAAAATGTTTTAAAATTCTGGGTATGTTCTGTGGTTGCAGCCTAGACTGATCTTCTACATCAGAAAAATATTGTTTTTTTGAGATATTTTTTATTAAGGCGATATTATTTTGTCAAGTCTACTAAATTGTTGTATACATAATGGCGGGAAGGTGCGAGATAACAAAATTAAACTGAAGCAATTTTATGTTATGGAAAGTAAAGATACAAGCAGTTTTAAGAAAATAAAATTGCTTGGCGGCTATTGGAGATAGAACGATAGAAATTACGGACGATGGAAAGTGGAATAAGATAAATGATAATGTTGTTGTCAATTTACACTTGGCTATAGCAAAAGAAGTATTGTCAAGTATCTTTGAGATAAAATAGCAAAAATTATATGGGATACTCTGACAAAGATGTACGGGGTCAAGTCCATACACAACATGATTTTCCTAAAAAGAAGGCTTTATACTCTTCGGATGGCGGAATCTTCATCGATGACCGACCATATCAGCACACTAAATATTTTATTTCGCCCAACTCACTTCCATGGGGCATAAAATAGGAAAAAATGAACGTGCAGAACTTCTACTTCAAAGTCTATCAGATTCATATGATCAACTTTTCATCAACATAACCAACAATATTCTTATGGACTCTCTAAAATTCGACGATGTCTTAACTGCGGTTCTCGGTGAATAAAGTCGACGCAAGAATAAGAAAGATAGGTTGGTAACTTCGAAGTAGGCAGAGGCTTTGCCTATGATAATATGAAGATTTATGGACCGTGACTCCAGTGGGAGCTAAAAACGAGGTAGATCAAAGTCGAGAAGTAAGAAAAAATATATTTACTGCTTTAAATGTGGCGGTAAATGTAGTAACCCGATTCCTAATTTGAGTTAATTATCGGATTAATTATATTTTCGGTGGGATCGGAAGGACCGAACAAGTGCGGATCGTCCGATGAGTTCGGATCGTCCGATGAGTTCGGATCGTCCGAGCCAGTGTCGGACCGTCCGGGACAGGTGGCTGTACTCGTGGAAGTCATGCAAGGATCGGATCGTCCGATCAGAGTTCGGACCGTCCGAAGTGTGCCGGATCGGAGCTTCCGAAATGGTTCGGATCGTCCGAACATTAGCTATAAATAGAGGCGCGAGGCTTCATTTGTGACTCGCCAATTCAGAGAGTTCCATAGCATTTCAGTTGTTTCTGTGAGATTCTAGTCTTTTTCCGAGGTTCGGGCACTAGCGGGGAGCTGCTGGTCTTGTAGCGGAGCTGTGCTCTAGTTGGGAGCTAGCGGCATCAGTGGGCTAGCGACGGACGAAGGTTTGGAATTGTATCAGTATTATCTCAGGATTATCTAGTTAAGTCTGGTAGATAAGTTTTAGTGATGGTTTTCACTTGATGCATAGGCTTGGACTAGACCTGTTGTCTGGTTATTCCAGTGGATTAGGATTGCTGTGATAGAGGTACGAAAGTACTATCCGAGATATCCTGGTTGAGTATACATTCTTATATGTGTTGCATGATTATGTGGTGCATTGATATATGTCATATGATGCATGCTATTATGTCACGTTTATTACTGCACGTTGCATTTCATGTTGAGCCGTATCTCCTTCGAGATAGCCTTTACTGTTGAGCTGTATCTCTTTCGAGATAAGCTATATATCTTGTGGGGCCGCTCAGCCCTGTCTTGTCTTGTGGACGCATGGACACCGAGAGTACACAGTGGCCGACGGGTCCGGAGGGCTTCGGTGATCCGGGACATTTTAGGTCCACGTCTGTTCTTGCAGTGGATGCAGTGACCCAGAGGTAGGACCGCGCGGCACTATCCACTTGGCGCCTCTAGACTGAGCATTTTGAGATCTTTTGTGATTCCTGTTTCTTGACTACCCTGGTATCATATCATAGCATGTGCATTTCATATAGGTTTGTATACTCATGCTTTTGTACTGGGCGTTCTTATCGCTCACGTCCTCGGTTTTGTTTATCTTGGACACCCCATTTCCACGGGGCAGGCCTCAGGTTGGATGGCTCAGGAGGAGGAGGAGGACGTTGAGTAGCCGGTGGAGTTATTTATTCAGTACTCTTTGATTCGATATGGTTGTACCGTATACTTTCTTTTCATTCTGAGTTGTTATGGATTTTCGATGGGGTTGTATAACTATCATTTGTTGACCTTTTCCGCTATTATCTCTGATTGTTATTAATTAAGTTAAGTTGCATGCTTAGTTCTTGATTAGTAGGTGATTCTGGAACGGGTCACTACAGTAAAGGGCTATTCAAGAAAGAGTGTACGAGTATCGAGAAAAGTTATCAAGGAAACGTGACCAGTACTTCAGGCGGTGGTGAAATATTATTCAGCGGAGCGGCAACATTTGCAAAAGACAGATACAAATTTTGTGACACGTGGATTATGGATTTAGGAGCGATGTGGCACATGACGTCTTGGAGAGAATTGTTTGATCATTATGAACCAGTCTCAGGAGGATCGATATTCATGGGAAATTATTATGCTTTGAAAATCGCTGCGGTCGGTACTATCAAAAAAAAAATGTTTGATTGCACCATTCACACCATACAGGAGGTACGACATGTGAAGGGACTAACGAAGAATCTTTTGTGTTTGAGGTAATTGGATGATATCGGGTGCAAAACACGTTTCGAGAACGAGATCATGAAAATTGTGAAGGGTGCGCTTGTGGTTATGAAGGCGGAAAAAGTTCCTGCAAATCTGTATACACTTTTGGGAGAAATACACAAAGAGGCGGAATTAGCTGTGGCATCAATTGGTTCAGGAGAAAAATTAACAGTGTTATAGCATAGAAAGCTCGGGCATATGTCAGAACTATGGTTGAAAATTCTCTCAGAACAGAAGCAGCTGCCGGGACTTACAAAAGTGACATTATCATTTTGTGAACATTGTGTTACCAGTAAACAACACAGATTAAAGTTTGGCACTTCTACTGCCAGAAGCAAAAGCATACTGGAGCTAATTCATTCAGATGTTTGGCAAGCACCGGTTGTATCCCTAGGAGGAGCGATGTACTTTGTCTCGTTCATTGATGATTCTCTAGGATATGTTGGGTGTATCCAATCAAGAAGAAATCAGACTCTTTCCAGATCTTCAAAGATTTCAAAGCACGGGTTGATGCATTTTATCAATATGAGGGCATCAAAAGGCAATTTCACAATGGCTTACGGACCTCAACAGAATGGAGTGGTGGAGTGGATGAACATGACTTTGTTGGACAGAACAAGAGCCATGTTGAGGACTGCGGGTCTAGACAAGTCATTTTGGACGGAAGCAGTCAAATTCGCTTGTTATATTATCAATAATTATCCTTCAGTGGCGATTGATCTGAAGACTCTCATGGAGATGTGGACCGGGAAGCCGACATCTTATTCTCATTTGTATACATTTGGAAGTCTTGTGTATGTTCTGCACAATGAGCAAGAAAGATCGAAGTTGGATTCGAAATCTAGAAAATGTATCTTCTTGGGTTACGCTGATGGAGTTAAGGGGTTTCGCTTGTGGGATCCTACTATCCACAAGCTTGTCATCAGCAGAGATGTTATTTTCGAGGAAGATAAAGTAAAGGGAGACAATGACACATTGAATTCAGAAACTATTATATATCAGGTGGAAAATAGGACGGACGAAAGTCAAAACCAGAGCACGAAGAACAAGAACATGTTGAGTCTGAAGTTTCCAATGTTAGGCAGTCAACTCGAGACAGAAGATCACCAGGTTGGCTTTCAGATTATGTCACTGAAAGCAACATTTCATATTGTCTATTATCAGAGAATGGTGAGTCATCGAGTTTCAATGAGGCTACTTAAAACTCGGATGTATCCTTGTGGATGATAGCAATGCAGAAAGAATTGGAGGCATTAGAAAATAATAAAACTTGTGATTTTGTCACACTACCATGAGGGAGGAAAGCCATTGGTAATAGATGGGTATATAAGATCAAACGTGATGGCAATAACCAAGCGGAGCGGTATCGTGCTAGATTGGTGGTAAAAAGATCAGAAAGAAGGCATTGACTTCAATGAGATATTTTCTCCTGTGGTTCGGCTTACAACAGTCAGAGTAGTGTTGGCATTGTGTACGTTGTTTGACCTACATCTAGAACAGCTAGATGTGAAAACAACATTTCTTCTGGAGATCTTGAAGAAGAAAAATCTATATGCTCCAGCCAGAAGGTTTTGTGGAAAAAGGCAAAGAGAACTTGGTGTGCATGTTGAACAAATATCTGTACGGTCTCAAACAGGCACCGAGGTGTTGGTACAAGAGATTGGATTCTTATATCATGAGTCTTGGATACAACAGACTGAGTGCAGATCTTTGTACGTATTTCAAGAGATCTGGTGATGATTATATTATTTTGCTATTGTATGTGGACGACATGTTGGTAGCAGGCCCCAACAAAGATCAGGTCCAAGGATTGAAGGCATAGTTGGTTAGGGAATTTGATATGAAGGATTTGGGACCAGAAAACAAGATTCTAGGGATGCAAGTTTATCGAGATAGAAATAACAGAAAGATTTATCTTCCTTGAAAAAATTATTTGAAGAAAGTCTTGCAACGCTTCAACATGCAAGATAGCAAGCCAATATCGACTCCTCTTCCTGTTAACTTCAAGTTATCCTCAGATATGTGTCATAGTAGTGAAGCAGAGAGGATTGAGATGTCTCGAGTACCATATGAATCAGCAGTGGGAAGTTTGATGTTCGTCATGATCTGTACAAGTCCGGACATTCCTCAATAAGTGGGAGCAGTTAGTCGGTATATGGCGAATCCTGGAAGAGAGCATTGAAGTGCATTTAAGAGGATCCTTGGATATATTAAGGGCACCTCAAATGCTGCATTATGTTATGGTGGATCATATTTTACACTCAGGAGCTATTTCGATTCAGATTATGTAGGTGATCCTGATAAGAGGAAATCTACTACTGATTGTGTGTTTACTCTTGCGAGATGAGCAGTAAGCTGGGTTTCAAAACTGCAAAGAGTTGTGACATTATCTACAACGGAGGCAGAATACATGACAGCTACTCAAGCTTGCAAGGAGACAATATGGATTCAAAGGTTATTGGAGAAGATCGGGCATAAACTAGAGAATGTTTATTTATTTTGTGACAGTCAGATTACCTTGCACATCGCAAGGAATCCAAGACAAAACACATTGGAGTACAATTTCACTTTGTGTAGAAAAAGGAAGTGTGGATATACAGAAAATCCATACAAAAGATAACATAGCTGATTTTATGAACAAACCAGTGAACACTGATAAATTTGAGTACTGTATATCCTTAAGTGTCCTAATAGAAACATAAGCAGCAGGTGATGGTAAGATTGAAAGGATGTGTGGAGATGTGTTTGTTTCTCAATCAATTCTCAAAGTGGGAGAAATGTCGGCAATAATGGAGGTGCAATTAATAAGCACATATTTTTTGAAAAAATAAAAAAAGATGGAAAACTCATTTTGAAAATTTGTAAATGGAAGGAAATTTACTACACACGGGTTCACACTACGGGGAGGGGAGCTCTATAAATAGAGCTCCCTCCTCTCATTCTGAAATCATCTCTTCTTCGAGTTTTCTCTTATCTGATAACATTTGAATGCCTAGTTCTATAATATTTATGAGGTGTTTGTTCTCATGTATTAAGAGAGTATGTGTTATATTTGAAAACACAGTGAGTGGTTGTATACCTTAAAATATTATAGTGGAATTTTTTTCATCTTGCTCGTGGTTTTTACCATAATAATTTTTAGAGGTTTTCCACGTAAATCTTGGTTTCTAGTTTATTCTTTATTTTCATATTTATTATCTCAAATTACCTCACGTTAGACCAACAGAATGTTAGCGAAAATTACAAATGCCAGAATGATTGAAGCAAGCTCATTAAGAAAAATTTGTAAAATATGTGTATCGTATATGCAAAACAAAACCAAACTGAGGCATGTAATATGTACAGTTTCCTCAAAACATATTCATCATCTCCGGTATGTGCTCTGAGGATTCAACCGGACGTCTGATTTCCAGGATACAACGGACAGATCTGCAGTGATATAACACAAATCATTACGCTGACGAACAAAAGAGTACCTGAAATTTATCAGCGGAACGACGAGCAGAGCAGAAACAGCTGGCTGAAAAGCAAGAGAAGTGGACGTTTTTTGGTTTGTTTTCTGATCTTGACACATCTCCTATTTATACACGTTGGTAGCATCCACAGAAAAGGCCAACAGTTGCCATCAAGAGAGCAGCTGAAGCACCAAAGGTTGTCATCATAAGGGCAGCCGAAGCACCAACAGCTAGATAGAGAACCAACAGTCAGGCCATGTGAAAGGTCTCTTCCGAGAAAAAAAATTTAAAAGGTGGCATAAACTATCTAGGCGATTTTTTCCTTTATCGCTCAACGCACCCAGGTCGAGCTCGTATGCTTGCACACAAGTCAAGCAATTTTCGGTTCAAATCGAGCCCATGATTTGCTTCTCTTGCGTTTGCGAGAAAGAGGCTCTTGACCAATCTTTCTAACATTTTCATAAAATGTAACATAATATTAGTTTATTTATATCATTTTATTTTTTTGATGTGAGACAAACCCACTATCTCTTGATTTTCATTCACACATAAAGAAAACTCGTTAACACACAACATATATATATATATATATATATATATATATATATATATATATATATATATATATATGTATATATATATATATATGTATATATATATATATATATATATATATATGTATATATATATATAATCCAACATGGGATTCATCTTGGATTTCTCCAAATAATTTAGTTACTCAACCGAAATTTCACACCCACCACCCTTTAGTAATATTATAAGTTTGTGGTGAACATTTATCCACATGTCAATTATAAAATAATATAGTAAGTCCGCATGTAACTACCTCGAAGAAATTTCGAATTCATCAGTACCATTTAATAACGTTTAAACTTCAATAATTATATCTGTTAGAATAAACGAAATGTGATTTTTGAGTTGTTGTACTATTTAAAATATTTGAGTTGAACATCACCACCAGCTATAATTTTTAGTAAAATATCAAACACTCGGTCTTATAATTGATATTAGAGCAAATGTCACACGTTCAATTTCCATTGATGACAATGAGTACAATTATTAAAATGGATATTGATGGGTACAATAATTTTCTCTTGCTAGATAGAAAATTGAAACGCGATGTTTGATTTATTATACAGTTTAATGATTTGATTATACCGTTACCATGGACAAAACTACCCTTCTTTCTTTCAATAAAAATTATTATCAGAGCTTATTTTAATAAATTTTAAAATACCTAAATAATTTATTAATCATAATCAATAATTTAAAGATTTTAAAAAATAATTAATTAGTTTAAAAATCTATAGACACGAAATATCATGTGCGTGTATTGCTAGTATTTAGAATTGATGAAATCTCTAAAAGAAATGTTTTATATGTACGTATTCGACCCTAGGAAAGTTAAGCTCATTACACAGGAAACCTGATTAAATCTCGAGTAAGCTAGGAAGAACGATTTGTGAACAAAAGTGCAAGTTAAATAATTTTAACGACCTAATTAATTAACCATTATCAAACTACATAGTAATATGGATTAGAAATTAACAGCTTTGACTAGAAATCACTTGTCGTTTTAACTCTAGACAACCCGTGAACACGACATTTTGACACCAACACGTTTCCTACGACTTTTAATGCAACCAAGTGTCTATCGACATGAAACGAAACACCAAAAATCATCTCAACCTCATACTCAATATACCTAAATGCAACAGCGATCACCTAACAGTTCCCAACGAAACGTGCAAAAAATAAACTTCAAGAACACGTCGCTTTTGTTTGTTTGGTTAAAGGCTTTTCTTTAAGGTCTACATTGCTTAGATTTACATTTAGTGAGATATTTTTTAAAAACTACGAACATATGATCCTATGTGATTTACTAAATGTAAATCTAGGCAATGTAGATTTTTTACTCAAAATCTCAAGACTAAACAAATTTATGGACGATTTAAATGGAAATCATGCAGGGTTTGGTAGCCTGAAAACAGAAGAGTGCAATGATCAGTTGTTGTTAGTCCTGATTTCCCAAATCTTGAGCTCGTGCATCAATCGCTGGTTTTCGAGCTTTAAGTTCTCGTTTTCGAGCTTCAGCTGGTGCAACTCCCTGTCTTCTAGCCACCCGAACTTGTTCTTCTCCAGCTCAATCTTGTCATCTTGTATCTGCTTTTTCATTTCTTGTAACTGCAGCAGACGGGCTATAGTAGCTGGATTGTGATCCTTTTGGCAAAGGCCGAGCGAACGAGTATCAGGAGGAGTAATAGCAACTTGATCTTCTCCTCCTTGTTTCTGTCTCTTTACAGCTGGTATCTCCTCCTGAATCATGTTTCGAGAAACATGTTTGATTTTACCTCTAAGAGCTGATAGCAGTGAAAGTCTCAAGGACTCGTCTTGAGGAATGTAGTTCCAGTTCCGGTTATGATACGAGAACATCTCTCGGTAAAACAACTGTTTGCACATTAAAATCTTCCGAAGCTCCTCTTTGGTTTCCACTCGAATGTCAACGGTCTCGATCAGAGCCGGATTTTCAACCACGACCCGTGAATCTGCGCTCCCAACTATATCATTCAGTCGCTTATACTTTTTGTTAAGGTCGTTGAATTTATCCTCGCATTGTTGAGGTGAAACGAGGTAACCTCGTTCGATCATGCATTTCGAGATAGCCTTCCACTTACCCTTTACTCGGCTTCTCCTTTCGCCCTCGGGAGATTCCGAAAACGAATCCTGGCCAACATAAGAAACGGCAGTGATCAAAAGCTTTACCATATCATTCGTCCATTTTATTCGTTGCCATTGGGGTTCGGTGCTTAGTATTCCACCATCAAGTAAGCCATTGTAACCACCAAAACACAACGCCTGATCCGGAACTTGATGTGGTTGCGCCAATAGACTGGGATAGGAACAATGATCTCGTTGCTGAGTTTCTTGCATTGATGGCTGTGATTCTTGAAAACCAAGTGGTTCCTGCAGCATAATGTTACCGAGTTCTTGCATGAAACTTTCCATGTCTATCTCAAACCGGTAAAACGACTCGCCCTCGGAGAGCACAGACTGATCACTTCACACCACAAATTAAAAGGAATGAGAAGAATGGAAAATAAGCAAACTAAAAGAATTATGACAAAAGATTGACCATGCAATAAGATGCATGTGAACAGATCATACATTCCATGTTAGCTTGAGTTTATCATGCTTACCAAATTAAATGAAGATCTTTAAATCAACCCGAACAAAAGATAAACAGCCCTTCCACGACTTACTTGACTCGTTATCTAAAGAAAATCTTTGATCATAGATTCACAGTAACCTAAAACTTTATTTTCTCTAATAGGATCGCAACGAAGATGGGAGGGATGCATTCGAGGGACCTTCTGATGAACACATAGTTAAAGTCGTCGCAGAAACCGGTACTGCGCAAATTCACTAATATTCGAGCAAACAAGTGTTGTTTCTTGGCACAACTTGCCATTGGCGAAGCAGCCAAATGGTTTCCAAATGCTTTGCCTTTCACCAAGACGTCATTAAGTTTTACCAACTGGCTTTAAACCCGAGTTGGAAGTTTCTGAAG
Source organism: Primulina eburnea (assembly GCF_022965805.1). Classification (NCBI taxonomy): domain Eukaryota; kingdom Viridiplantae; phylum Streptophyta; class Magnoliopsida; order Lamiales; family Gesneriaceae; genus Primulina; species Primulina eburnea. The sequence continues at coordinate 15,358,345 of NC_133103.1, forward strand.
CATTCACATCGATTTGGAGGCAAAGCTGATCAAGTCTCATTGATATGCTTTGCCAAGTAATTTGACAGGTTGAAGTAGTAGATTATTGCTTACACTTAACCACACCACTTCTTCTAGCTATTACCTCGGTGTTATTTACGATCATTTTTCATTTTAAAATTTTATATTTGACACCATATATTATCTATTCAAGTTTTCATTTGTTTGTAAAGTTTGATGATTAGATCATATGCCGTTTATTTTGCATTAACGTGTATATCCGATATGCAGCCACTCGATTATTTCACACAGCTAAAATGGAGTTTCAGATTTTTTATTTCAGAGAAAAAGAGGAACTATTGACTTGTTTAATGAAAGTGAAAAATGTCAAATTTAACACACTAAAATTATAGTTTTTATTTACAGTGTCAACCAAACAAAATTAAATAATTTTTTTAATCATATTTAATTTTTTATCCTGTAAAATCAAATTATTTAAGAAACCGATTGAAGCACCAAATATCACAAGAATCAAGATTTTTAGAGTAAAATTTTTTATCAGAAGACATAATAAATAACTTTTGCTTATTCTTTCACAATCTTGGCCTATTCGATAACGAGTTTGCTTTATCATCAAATATGAAATACATTTTGGGTTCTTCCACAGCGATCCTGCTATGGATATCTGAAATACAAAGTTACGAGTTCAAACCACCACTGGAAAATCATCTTGGCCCAGATAATTCAACGGGATCAATATTCCAAGTGGAGTCGTCGATCATCCAATCGGTGTTCAGGTGATCGAATTCTTGACGCAACATTTCTTCCTTCAGCCGATCTTCCCAACTCTTGGCCACGCCATCACCCTGAAGCATTCTCACGACTTCGGACATCTTTGGACGCTCCAATGGGGAGCTCTGTGTGCAGAGCAGAGCTAATTGGGTCAGCTGTTCTACCTCCTCTTCTACGTAGTCACCTTGAAGATCAGCATCGACTAGCGTCTCCAACCTCTTTTCCTTCAAAAGTCTCCTGACCTGACATTTTTCAAGTGCATATATATCTTCATGTATAAACTTGAAGTGGACACTGTCGAAATATTTCTGCCACACAAACCAAATTGAATACTAGAAGCAATTTATAGATTCCCTGAGTGTAAAAACAGATTCAGCATCTCGAATTCCAAGAAGCTATTTAAAAATGCAAGAATGGAAGGAAAAGTGAAATAATATGGCTCACCCAATCGAGTAACATCAAATCCTCGTCATTGGCAAGCCGAGCATTATCAAAAGCTCTCAGACCAGTGATCAGCTCAAGAAGCATGACCCCATAACCAAAAACATCAGTTTTCTCGGAGCATCTACCAGTGGAGAGGTACTCAGGAGCAATATGACCAATTGTTCCACAAACAGCCGTAACGTCAGTATCCTTGGAGTCCATAAGTATGGCCAGCCCAAACCTACCTACAACTGCTTCAAAGTCCTCATCTAATAATATACTCGCAGCTTTGACATCCCGATGAATGATTTTAGGGTCACAGTGATCATGCAAAAAAGCAAGTCCCCTCGCAGACCCCAATGCTATCCGTTTTCTTATTAGCCAATCAAGGGGAGGTTGAGATTCAGGTCTTTCTACAGTAATGCACCAATAAGTTCATTAAAAATATTAAAAAATACATAGTTCGGGCTGTACTGGACAACCGGCATATTATCCTCTAGAATCACGTAGTATTTCAACAATACTGTGTTCAGCTGCATTGGTTTGGTGCTAAATGAACTGAATATTCTAGATAGTGTCTGAAGCAGTTTATATTCAACAATCTCTAAATCGAGGCTTTTATATCAAAATGCAAACATAACATCTTAACTTAAAAGAACCGGCACATATCAATCAAGATGTGCAACATTCAATATGAGAATGATTTTAATAAAATGCTTTATAACCAGATACTCAGCTCTTGATGAAACATAAAAATGACAAACCCAGTAAACAATATGAATAGCAGATCAAGTGTACCTCTCAAGCACGATGCAACACTTCCATTAGCCATATAAGGATAAACAAGCAACCTTTCTGTAGGAGTCATGCAAAAGCCACGCAAGCGACGTAAATTTCGATGCACAACCATGCTGATCATTTCCACTTCTATTTGGAATTGAAGCCCTCCACCCTGAATGCGCTCTTCTTTCAGTCTTTTTATTGCTACTAGAGAGCCATCAGCTAATCGACCTTTGTAAACCTTACCAAATCCACCTCTGCCAAGGATATTTTTATTACTGAAATTATCTGATGCAACTCGCAATTCGCGTAGTGAAAATCTTTCGAGCTGTCCCAGATGTACTTCTGGATGATCATCAGCAACAGTAATACACAAAATAAGCGAAAATACTAAAAGCTATACATTTGAAGATGATATTTTCATCCTTTCTCTAAATCCACAAATTACCAGGACCATCAAAGAACTGTTTATCTGGCTTCCTTCTACGATACCAAGCAAGCGCAATTGCAGGGGCAGCAAATAGACGGGCAGCAACCCCTCCTCTAGTGGCTCCAGTAGCGTTGTTGGCAACTGCAATGTTTTTTATTTTTAATGAGAAGAATGCTTGTTTGATTATATCACAAATATTTTGAACAAAATACAATGTTGTTCTTTTGATATTTGTATCTATACTCACATATTTAAATTAAAAAAATTTCAGTAATTAAAAAGAAAAACGGAACGGGCCTGTTGATTCAACTCTTGGAGTTCGACTCGGCTCATGCCAGTTCAAACAAGAATTAACTTATATTAACCAAGTAATTCGAGTTCCGTCCGTCGTGCCTAAGAAACACCAAGTTAAACTAATCCAGGACGAAAATATTAGGAAAGGATATTCTTACGTTACTTGACAAGATTAGAAATAAAAACAAAGGAAATATCGCCAAACTACAATGATTCGACGAAAATTGGAAAACTTGCTAAAAACTAAAGACCCGCATTGCTAAAGTCGTCATTCTGCCAATTTTTATCAGAATTTGGTCGCCCACTTTGCATGGTTTGAAACGTGATTAAGTGGGTTAGCCACAAAAATTGCTAATCTTTAAAAGAAACCCACCCACAAAAACAATCATCACTTCTCAATTCCATGGTTGCATACCAGAAACATGCTGAGAGGATGGATCGAAATGGAAATCAGATGAAAAGGAGGAGCTCGAGCTGAAGCTGGGGCAAAGCGCAATTTGCCTAAGCTCCTCTCTTTTTAAAACGGCTCCAACCAGTCTCTCCCAGTCGTCGTACACCTTCGACATCACTTTTGCTTTGAAGTTGCTCTGTAAATGAATGACCCCTCAAAGTTCCCTTCATTGTACATAAAAGCTTTCATTTAAGACATTGAAATGAGAAGTTGTATTTTTTAGATCTATTTTTTATGGTGAATTTTTTAATATATTTTTGTTTATTTTAAATTAAATCAATAGTTTTTTAATGGACTTTTTATAATTTATTGTTGTTCATCTTAAATAATTTATGACATTAATGTATATTGAATTCGTCAATTTATCAATAATTTTTCTTAGTTACTACTAAAATTAGTAACTAAAATGAAGTTGATTTTTCATGATTTCTGGTGAATATTTAATATTTCCATCTTATTTTTTCTTTTATTTTATATTAAAATACCTAACTTTTATAACAAGTTGATTTTTAAATTTGAACTAAAAAACATGATGTATGATGTAGATATTGAAATATGTTAAAGATTAATTATAAGAATACTTTTTTAATGTAAAATATTAATTGAATTATTCTGTGACGATGTTTTTGCAATAATTTTCTCGGATTATTTTTTTAATGAAATATTCTTTAATTGCGGCTTTGCTACTTGTACCTCACATTACGTGCGTAGAAAACCTGATGTCATGTATTGATGTAAGCCCTTGTCTAATTTACTCAATTGTTTTCTTTCATGAGTTTAAGACATTTCACATGCTCTAATTAATATTTGATAATTAATATACATTGATTATTATTTGTTTACATTCTTATTTTTTATGTGCATATGTCATTTTGTTTTTGTGACAATATTTTTTTCTTATATAAATTTTTTCATGTTTGAGGGTGTTTTGTAAACTATATTTTTTCAGTTTTTCCATATTATTATAAACACATTATATTATTTTATATGAATTTTATAATTTTTATGTATTTAATTTAAATTATTTTTATTAATTAATATCTAAGAATTTGTGAAACTTTTGATATTTTGATATAAATGTTAAGAAAAACTAAAAATTGAAAAATTCTAATAAAATATTTAATATTTCATATATAATTAATAAATTTGTGAACTCTTCAACTTTATTATATGTTTCTATCTTTCTTAGACTATTATAAGTAGATTAGATTATTATAAAATAATTTTTTTTTATGAACTTAAGAATTTTTTATGTATTTAAATTATTTAATTAATTAATATCAAAAAAATTATGACGCTCTTGATATTTTTATATAAATGATAAGAAATGTTAAATGTTGACAAATTCCAATAAATTGATTCAAGTAATAATTAAATGAATAGTAGCTCAATAATTTAGTAATTTCAATTATGATTCATGATGTGTTATGATAATATTTTAATAATAATGTTTTAAAAATTAAATTTCTTATTATTATATATTTTTAAATCCAATTTTCAATTGTGTTCTAAACATAATATAAATTATGATTGTATTAGCATTATTGTACTACGAAATCATCATATATATATATATATATATATATATATATATATATATATATATATATATATATTTGTTGTCTTGTTTGTTCTTTTCAACATACTAGGTAAAGACACGTGCGTTGCACGTGAAAATAGTAAGTAAGGCTATAAGTGTATATTATCAATTATACAAACAATAAGCACAACAATAAAAATAAAAATATCTCATTGCAAAGTAGATTATTTTAAATGTTTACCAATATTATAACCTTTCATAGTTTTTTTTTGATCTTAACATCTTGTTTTTCTGGTGTCTTTGGGCTTTTAGCTTGTTTTCGATTTTTGTGAGTGAATGTCGATAGCTTCTTTTCATCTCCTATGCAAATTGTTTGGATTTTCGGTTTCCTTGTGCTCATGTTGTGTTGACTTTTTTTTCTTGTTTTTCTGGTACGTGGTGAACTATTTTTTCCCTTTGAACTTTAAGCTGAAGTACTCTTCCTTTTCTTATGATGTTTGGAGTTGGCATGTAATTTTCTATCTGTCATCAATCCTTCCGCTAAGATAGACATTGTGCCATTATGTTGTTTTACATTGTTGTCAAACTTAAACAAGAAATTTGTGTTTGACATTATTTTTCTCCTCGAGTTGTTGGAGATATTGTTCTGGTATTTCATCCTGACATCAAAAAATGTTATTTTTTATCGATGTGAAATTGTAGACGAACTGTTGTTACATTATGAACTATGTTACCTTCAATGTCTTGTCGATGAACTCTTGTACTGGGAAGCTTATCAACATCACAGCAATATCCTCAAATAAAGTAATCCTTGCCACCAAATAATTTTCTTGTACAGTTAATAATAAACGATACCGGTTTATATTTCATTGTAATATTTATATGTTTTTTGACTTTGGCTTAGCGGTGAAACTATATATTTAATTAATATTTAAACATTTATATGTTTTTTTAAACTCACGTTTACATACTTGCATACTTATTAAAACCGAAACGACTAAAGTAAAAAATTAAATTAATTTGAGTTCCAAAGCTAATTATTAACTTTAATAACATGAATATTTCTATTTTTTGTGTAAATTAAATTTTAATTAAATAAGGATATCAAGAGCCAAAATTATAATGATAAAAACAACCACTTAATAATAATTATATATTTTTGTGAACAACCCGTTTTCTACGAGAAATAATTACATTATTTATGTAGTTTTGACCAAAAACCCCTAATATGGAGTCCACATATTATACATAATGATGATTCACATTCATAATATATACACAAGCTTATATATAGAGACTCGCTTTTACCAAAAAGCAGTATATACACAAGCTGTTGGCTATCAGTTATAATAATTATTATTAATCATTAATATTAATAAATAAATCATGAAAATTAGGTTTTTTTTAAAAAATATAAAAATAATAACATTTTACAAAATTGATGCAAAGCTAAGGATGTTACAAAAATCGTGCAATCCGGGAAAATATGTGTGTGTGTAGCTGAAATATCATATTATGCCTAAACACATCATGCATGTGTAAACCCATTCATATTACTTTATGTAAATTATAACTTGGCATTCACCATTATCTACTTAATATTAAACTTATTAACCATAACATACAGAAAAAACAACTATATAAATTAGTAACTGAATTTTTTAAAATCATATATCAAAATCTACTACACTTTTTGAATTAATCTACTTCAATTAATTGTTTTTATATTTAATAAATCATTTAATTGCCTAATTCCTATAATAATAACATTAATCTCTCAAATCTATACTAATATCTATACTAATATAAATATATGAATTGAATTGTGAATTTACATAAATATCTTTCATTAATACACATTTTCATATTAATCATTAATACATATTTTCTTTTTCATTTTCTATTTCATAAAATTAAAATTAATTAATTAAAATCTATCTATATCTATACTATACTAATATAAATATGTGAATTGAATACATGTTTTCTTTTTCATTTTCTATTTCATAAAATTAATCTATATCTATTCTATACATACATATTTTCTTTTTCATTTTCTATTTCATAAAATTAAAATTAATTAATTAAAATCTATCTATATCTATACTATACTAATATAAATATGTGAATTGAATACATGTTTTCTTTTTCATTTTCTATTTCATAAAAGTAATCTATATCTATATCTATTCTATACTAATATAAATATATGAATTGAATTGTGAATTTACATAAATATCCTTCATTAATACACATTTTCATATTAATCATTAATACATATTTTCTTTTTTTTTATTTCATAAAATTAAAATTAATTAATTAAAATCTATCTATATCTATATCTATACTATACTAATATAAATATGTGAATTGAATACATGTTTTCTTTTTCATTTTCTATTTCATAAAATTAAAATTATTTAATTAAAATTTAAAATTAATTAAAATTAAATTAATCTATCTATCTATACTAATCTATACTAATATCTATATATGAATGTGAATTGTGATTACATTGACATCAAATTCAAACAAAATCACTTTATTTTTTTTTTTCAAATTCACAGAAAATCACTTTATTTTTTTATATTACAATTTGTCATATTAATGGTGTTATTTAAGTCATTTTTTATTTTAGTTTAATAAGATCATTAATAGTGTATTTAACTCAATTAAACTAACTATTATAATATGAAGACAAAAGAGATGAGTCGGATTGAATAAAAATAAAGTATTAATAAATATTAAGGTCATACAAAATTTCTTTCTCTCATTTAGAATAAAAATATTTTCAGACTCCTCATGTGTCAATAGAAATATACGATTGAGAGAAATATTTTTCTGTAATAGATTTCAAACACTGTTTTTAAGTTATTTACTCAATTTTTTTATAAATGCTGCTAAATAAATATTACTAAATAATATGATCTATTTGATCATTTTTTGTTCTTACAATGACTTGAGTTTTTTTACCCTATCGTTAACATGTTTGATTGTTATATGTCATTTGTATTGATCATGTAATTGTGTTTGGATTGTTTTTGTTATTTGTTTGTTTGCACAAAGAAAAGAGAAAACAAAATCAAATATCCAACAAAAATGGTTATTTTTCAATTTTTTATTATTAAGATATTTTGTTATTTTTTAAACACATAATGCATGTTTTCTGTTTGCTTAGATTACTTAGTTTAAAGTGACTTAGAAAATATTAAAAAATTGAAATATTTCTTCGTTTTTACCTTATGTCTCAGAATATCAAGAGATAATATTTTTTATTTATTGAGACAAATATATTTCCAAACTTCTGTCTATAAATCAATATTTAAATTTTTTACGACATTATTATATTATCTAATCAATTTTTTTTTACTTAGATTGATAGAAGGCATTTTAATTTGAGTTTTTATGTTCTTGTTTATATTATTTTTGTAACAATATTTATTATGAAAATAATAGGTGAACTACAAAAATTGGTAGGTCTAAGAGTCCTCTGGTAAACGACAAATATGGATAAATTATTAAAATATATAATATGCAGTAGATTTTTGGCATGCAATTTTGTTCTAATTCAATGATTATGCATGATTCTAAATTTTAATTATATCACAAGTTAACGCATGTTTTGTTGTTGCTACATATATTTTGTCAATAGTCTAGGTTTAAGAAAAATTGTGTGACTTTGTATTATATTTTTACAGCTTCTTTTCTAAATGGTTTTATTATGATTTCAAGGCACCGTTTTTCATTTGTGTTTTTTAAAGAAGTGGAATGAATATCTATAAAACGATGACATTAATAAGACGTCTTTTCTCTTTATTTAAAAAAATATTGGAAAATTTATACAAATCGTAAATAATATGGGTTAATATTTAATTTGAGAGTGATTTATGCTTTTTATTGCTCGTATATACTTCAATTTTCTTGTTATTGTACTAAATAAATTATTTTTAAACTTTGAATTATCATTTTTTTTCTTATCGAGATTGTTTGTGTTATGATTTTTTTTATTCGTTTTGGTTAGTATTGTTGGCGGTAATTGATTTTTCTAATATTATATGATGTGTCTTGTTGTTTATATAAAAATAAGTATGAGAGTACACCAATCAAACCACGTATTTTGGGTCTTCTGTTCTATGAAGAGAATAATAAATGGTTTATGTGAATTATATAATTTCTTGGTTTTTCATATATATAGTCTACGAAATGCGTCAAATTTTGAACAAAAAAGTTTCGACAAACATAGTGGATGAAAAAAAAAGACATGTTAAATAAAAAAAATATGTTGTGTATTACTATGTTGGGTGCGATAATTGTCCCTGTTTGGTAGAGCGGTCGAACCGTGATACTTGAGCTGCTGTGCAGTTTAACAGATTTGAGTTGCACAATTACTACTAGCTATAGTTTTTAGTAAAGCGACAAACGCTCAGTCTTACGATTGGTATCAGAGCCAAGGTCACGGGTTCGATTCCCATTGATTGCAAGGAGTGCAATTATAGGAGGAAGATTGTTGGGTGCAATAATTGTCCCTACTTGGTTGAGCGGCCGAACCGTGGTGCTTGAGCTGTTGCGCGGTTTAAAAAATTTGAGTTGCACCATTACTACTAGCTATAACTTTTGGTAAAACGACAAGTGCTCAGTCCTACATATTATGTCCTAATTTCTGTATGATATAATTCAAGCACATTTTTTTATAGATATTTGAAATTAGGTCCAACTAAGTAACATTAAACATATACATATATATATTAAATCATATTTAAAGCAAAATTTTAAGATAAAAAATGATTCAGATTTAAATTTCAACGAAGCATGATGAAGAAGAAATTGAAGAATTGTATGTGTACATTAAGTGTATATAATGATTATGTTGCTACTTCATGGTTGTGCGACATATAAATGTCAATATTTCTCAATAAAATAGTTTTTCAAAAAGAAAAAATTCTTCATTCAGAAAAAAAAATACATGAAAAACAAATTGTACATAATTTTCATTCTATTTATAATGGTATGAGAACAATTCTAAAGCTTTGTTGATACAATATAATAGATGAATTTTGTGCATTTTATTGAGACATCGATCCAGTTTCATTTTATTTCCTCCAATATTATCTCGATATATTTCGAGGTGATACGAGATTGTTTTTGTCTCTTTTTTTAGTCAAAGTGTCTAACCAGCTAATTCATAACATATATGATGTAGCATAGAAAACTCCTTGTCAAGTAAATTCACTTAGCCAAATATTGAAATTCAAATAAAATTCTACAATATTTCATCAAATTAATTTTGACTATCGTAAAATGCTCATGAAATCTAAATGATTATATTATTAGATGAGATATTGAATAAAACAAATACTTTGACATATATTAGAATGATATCTCATATGCATATCTTAATTACATTATTCGTATCTATTCTCAAGATTTTTAAAATACAATAAATAATTTTGTATGTCGTTCTACAAGATAAAATATTATAAAACAAAATATAAACTCGCTAGAAGAAAATTTGTTTTGTTTCAATGAATAATATAATATTATGTTCTAAACGAAACAAATGATATTGAAACTATATCATCCTCATGACATGATGCACGCAATCATTATTGCAAAGCTTCCAAAAATGACGATCAAAGATGATTTTCTTGAATTGTGTCAAATTAAATGAGGACACAATTCTAAGATATAGTCATTTGAAGAGATTTCAAGTAATTTTTCTCACAGTGATTGAGAAATAGTTGTTGAAAATTTATTAATCTTATAGTTATAGACGATCAGATATTTGCTGAGCATACCAAAATAGTTATATGCATATTATAACAAACTAAGACAAAGACATGGGCGGATCCACTGTAGGGCCGGAGGGGGCCACGACCCCCTAAATTTTTTTAATATTTTTTTTTACTATGTACGATATATTTTATTATTTAGTATATATATTATTTGACCCATCATAATTTTAAGTATCTATAATTAGTCTAATGGTTAAAGACTTTCGAGGTTTACACATATGGTCCATGTTTAATTCTTTTTATACGCTGTTTTTTGACATTGTTCTGCAAAATTTTTTTTGAAAACCTAAATAACGGACTTTTACAAAGTTCCAACTTAAAACCTTTATAGTTGGTTAATACAAACACAATCAAGAAAGCCATTTGAAATAATAACCTTTTGCAAAACATCTGCTATATTGTCGACGGACGAGTGAAATATTGTGGGACGCGAGTTCGGAGACATATCAGAAGGAAAGACAAAGATTCTTGGAATTTTTTCTACGTTCAGGAATTGAGGTAGACCGGCCCTCCAAACATATCATTCTGGATCCGTCCCTGGACAAAGAGTTGTTGAGTTGTCAAAATCAACCAAGAAGCATATTGGAAAGTGTGTCAAGTGGATAAGATAATTTCTCTGATTCATATACCGTCTATGGTCATGATTTTTTATTTTTTATGGCTTAGTTTGTTTCATTTGATAAATGTTATTAACCATGTTTTAATTCATTTAAATATTATCAAAATTTCGTACATATATTTTCAGCAGTTTAGGTTTTTACGTGCAACGCACGTGCATTTTTCTAGTAAATATATTAAATTTATCGATATCTCAACGCACAAAAATAAATATTAAAACTTTATAAATTCAATAAATTTTCATTTTTTATGTCATCTTAGCCAACAAAAAATATAATTTATAACAGAATAATTACGATAATTATTTGCATATGTTTTTATAAAGTTGGAGATAAACTCAACAAATTGAGTAATAACATGAATATAGTATGTACGATGTTGAAGACAAACTCAATGAGTTGGATACTAACGTGAAAAAATTGAAAAATATGATGACATTATATAATTATGAAATAAAAAATATTTGAAACAAAAATTAATTATAATAATTTCACCTACACGTGATATCACAGATACAATAAAATACACGGTATAAATTCTTTTCAAAAAAAAAATAGCAACCAAAGCTTTCAGATTAAAATTAGATTGGAAAAAACGAAAAACATATAGTGAAAAATAAAAAGAAGAAAAAAATTATATAAGCTCTTTTATATAGGTTAATAGATTAAAATGACAATTCACAAGCCAAATGAAATTCACAACCAATGAACATAAATGACAATTCACAATGTGTTCAATTAATTATTTTTATATTTAATAATAAATCATTTAATTCCCTAATTCCTATAATAATAACATTAATCTCTCAAATAAATATATTATATTTATCAATACTCAACGCACAAAATAAATATTAAAACTTTATAAATTCAAAAAAATATTTGAAACAAAAATTAATTATAATAATTTCACTTGCATGTGATATCACATGAGATACGATAAAATACACGGTATAAATTCTTTTCAAAAATAAAATAACAAGAGTGAAAAGATTAAAAGTAGATTGGAAAAAACCAAAAACAGATAGTGAGAAATAAAAAGAAGAAAAAATTCACAAACCATCAATTCATAAACAAAAGGACATAAATGACAATTCACAATCAAAGGACATAAATGACAATTCACAATGTTATAGACTCTTTTATATAGGTTATTAAAATAAAATTAATTTAATTAATTAATTAATAGATTAAAATGATAATTCACAAATCAAAAGACATAAATGACTATACAACCAAAGGACATAAATGACAAATCAATTCACAAATCAAAGGACATAAATGACAATTCACAACCAAAGGACATAAATGAAAATTCACAATGTATTCAATATTGGCTCTTTTATATAGGTAATAGATTAATTATTTTCTCATTGTATATGATGAAATTATATACATAAAAAACAATTTTCCTTTTCCCTACATATTAATCAATTTCTCATTATATATGATGAATTTATATACATAAAAAATTGTTTTCCACATTTCAAAATAACAAAATTATTATTTAATATTATTCACTTACTAAGTTAATTAAGTTATAGTTACCAATTCATTATGCTTTATATTATGATTGCAACTTAGTGGAGTATAAATAAGGGCGTAGGGTTGTTACCCCAACAATTATTATTTGTGTTTAAATTATTATTAATTAAAATTACTGTGTTCGGTTGAATATTTGATTAGTAAGAATACATTTGATTAGACAAATGATCTTTGGAATGTAAAATAACATTCATATCGGATTCGATAGGTACAATAATTGTTCATGCTAAGTTGAATAATCGAAACGTGACGTTCGAGTTGCTTTATAGTTTTAAAATATTTAAGTTAACGTTGCACCGCTACCAGCGGTTTTAACTTTTGGTAAAAAAGTAAGTGCATGATCCTACAATTGGTATATAAGAGAGCCAAAGTCATGATATCGATTTTCATTGATTGCAAGAAGTGCAATTATTGAGGATGAGATTGTTAAATTGTAGCAATTGTCCTTGCTGGATACATCGATCGAACCATGACGATTGAGGTATTGTGCCATTTAAAATATTTGAGTTGCACCGTTACGATCAATTATAATTTTGGTAAAGTGACAAATGTATGGTCCTACAATTGGTATAAGAGTCAATGTCACGAGTTTGATTCTTATTGATTGCAAAAAATGTAATTGTTGGGGTACAATAATTGTCCATGCTAGATAGAGCAATCGAAACATGATGTTTGAGCTACGGTACGATTTTAAAATATTTGAATTAAAGTTTAAGCATTGTTACTACAAGTTATAACTTTTGATAAAACAACAAACATTATATTTTAGAAGATTTGTTTATATCATAACTCAATTAATATTACATTAATTTAACTAAATAATAAAATTTGAATTTGAAATCTTTCTTAAATAAATTAAGTCAAACAATTGTCGGAAATTATTCAAGAAAACTTTCTTTCTTGAAAAGTTTCATTGACAAAATGTTTTGATAAACAAAATAAATTATTTAGCTTTTTTTGAAACTCTCAATCATAAATTCTAAATTATAATTGAAAGATTTGAAATCTCTCATCATTTTTCTATATCAATTATTAATTATTTTTGTAATATTTGACATTTTTTACTACTTTAAAGGGCTTTTTATATCACTTCGGGTAATTTTACTTATTTTATGAACTTTTAAATGCATCAAAATTAATTAAAAATGTAGTGCCAACAGTTTAATTTTTTTTGTAATATTTTACAGTATTCAAAATATAATTTTACTATATATTATTTTTTATTGATTACATATATTTTGTGTGTGTATATATATTCTAAATTAGTTTTGAATTATGTGAATATAAACATATTTTTTAATCTTTTTATGATGTTATGACTTAAATTTTTTTAAAAAAAACATTTAGTAACTTTTGAAATATTAATATTTATGCCTAAAGATTAGGAAGTGTCCCATTAAATTTTTTTTAAAGAAAGAAATACAGTTATTATTCTGGACTTTTCCGATGATGAATTTTTTTGCCTCCTTAATAAAATATTTGTCTACATCTCTTACCTCGAGAGAGTTTTTTCCTAATATGTTATCTGCTCTTGAATTTTCATGATTTTCTTTTAATTTTTATATCAATAATTTTAAAATTAATATATACATGACATCTATTTTAATCACTATACTTTTTTTCCTGATTTTTTTATTCATTATACTTCAAAATTCAGCCGTACATTCATTGTCATTAACAATTATTTCATACACTTAATTGTGTTCATGTGTTCATGATGCAAAATAGAAAATATATATATGGAGTTAGACATAATATATGTAATATAATATCTGGAGAACCCGAGTGAGACTTAAAAAATGGAGTTAGACCTGAAACATGAGTGACTTAAATAAACAAAATAAGCTGACCATAGGAAAGAAACACAGAAAAAAGAAATTAATCAAAATCAAATTTGACAACGAAAAAGAGACATCGAAATTAGATATGATAATAATATAACTGAATTTAATCGGGAAAAAAAGCATGAAAAATAAAATAAAAAGATGAAAAAGATATTAAAAGATTAGAAAATCATACAAGAAAAGGATCGAAGAAACTAAACCAAGGTTGTTTAAAATGATAGATAAAATATGAAATAATATTTGTTATTAAATAATTTGTGAAAAAATTATGTGTCTACATTTATTTACAAATTTATGATCAATATTCATAATGTACTTAAATACGTTACTAACATGTAACACACATATTTTGCTACTAGTAAAATGAAGTGAATAGCTATGTCACAGTAAAATAATATTGTGATTTCTTAATTATTTTACCATCGTAGCTGTATTCGTGTTGGTTGATAAAGAGGATATTTTCATAATGGGATATTGGTTGACACATTGTGAAAAATTTGTAGGCAGTTGTAATCAGTCATAATGGGATATTTTCTCGCAGAAGGGGTTTTCGTTCAACACCCCATAACCATGAAATGAAGAAAAGAGAGGGAGTCTTTTCACCCTTGCACTTAAGACAAATGAAACAATAAACATAGACACAAGTTTATAATTGTTGTTTAGAGATTGAAATTTGACAGGAAAAGCAAGAAAAAAAAAACAAAGAAATCGGCTTGTAGAGATAAGTGTTGAACACTTTCTCTTTAAGAAGAATTTGCTTCTGTGCTAGAGGTTTGTGACAATCTTCTCCCAAGATACAACTACAACTCGTGGATAATGAGCACTCAAATATCTAAGTTCTATAACAAGGAAATGAATGGAACTTTCTCTTGTTGAAGAAAGAAAGAAGAACAATATGCAAAAAAAATAATTATGTGTCTTTGATTTTCAATAAATCAAGCATTTAATGTTTTTCATGTGAAAATACATGATCTTTCATTCATAGGGGTGTCTCTTAGCCATTACAGACAGAGCTAGGCGCGCGGGTGCGTGCTTGTTGCTGGGTTCAGAGCCCATCGAGCAGAACAAGGCGCGCGGCCGCGCCGCTTCTCGCGCTGGTGCGCGCGCCCTGCTGTGCGCATCACAGAACAAGGCGCACGGCCCCGCAGCTTCTCGCGCGGGTGCGTGCGCCTTGCTGTGCGCGCAGACAGAACGATGTGCGCGGCCCCGCGAGAACAGCGCTGTTTCTGAAACACCAACCAGTGTTTGTGTCCTTTGGCTAAAGATGCATCTCCTTTAGGATGCTTTTTGCACCAAACCTTGTGTCCCTTCACTACTCGCAGAGAGTTGTGACTCTTCTACGCATCTGGTCCGTAAAAACGTGTCTTTTCTACGCACCCGGTGATCATTTATAAATAATTCGTATCAACCATTTTCGAAGTTTGCTGATCATTTTCGTTGCATATCTTCTTGCCATATTGCTGCAATTATTCTCATCTCATATTTGAAAGCTACTGCATTTCTTTGTTTGCTGCTCTCGAGATTTTGTAGTGCTGCAAAGTTTCGACTTAAAGTCGTTGTATCTTGAAGACGATTGTCTGCAACGTATAGCACTTTATACGGGCAATTTCGTCTTGCGGAGAAAGGAAAATCCTTGTCTCGACTTGCTGTTATTGTACTTGTTCAGAAACGAGAGAAAGACCACCAATTAGAATAAACAAACAAAACGTACAGAAACATGCAAAAGTTGGAAATAAAATGTTTTTATATTCTCATCTTTTGCTGACAGATATCCCCAAGCAAGAAATTGTTATTCTCACCATCATGGGATATTTTTTGTGGAAGCAGCTTTGCTTATTCTTTGACAATCTTGGCCTATTCAATTCAATGCATATAAAATTAGTGTCCGTAAATATAGAATACATGTTGGGTTCTTCCACAGCAATGCGATTCCTGCGCTATGGGTATCTGAAATACAACTGACAAACTATAAAAGCGTATAAACATCATCCTGCATCATCAAAATTCGGAAACAAAAACAGGAAGGGGTAGGTAAAAAGGTAAAAAGAAATATAATTTACAACAATAAAACTATAAATCAAATACAAAGTTGCGAGTCCAAACCACGGACGGAAAATCATCTTGGCCCAGATAATTCCTCGGGACGAATATTCGAAGTGGAGTCGTTAATTAACCAATTACTGCTAGGGTGATGCGTGTGATTGAATTCTTGAAGGAACATTTCTTCCTTCTGCCATTCCTCCCACCTTTCAGCCAAGCCATCACCCTCAAGCATCCTCACAACTTCCGACATCCTTGGACGCTCCAATGGGGAGCTCTGCGTACTGAGCAGAGCTACTTGGATCAGCTGTTCCACCTCTTCGTCCACATAATTACCTTGAAGATCCGCATCGACCAGCATCTCCAACTTTTTTCCCTTCAAAAGTCCCCTGACCTGACATTTTTCAAGTACATGCATTTTCATGTATGAACAGAGAGTGAACGCTGAACAGTAATTGAAATGTTTCGCGGATACAGATTACATTCAAAACTAAAATAATTTATAGTCTCCGTTGGACCAGACCACAGGTCAAGACCCTGGTCAGAACCAGCAGATTGATCCCCACCCTTAATTGTAATTGGCATGGCCAGTTCACAAAACCATCATTTCCAGCGAACCAGGTTCGGTTCACAAGTGAAACATGATCATCTCTAGTTTCCGTGAGTGAAAACAGATTCAGCATCCAAAATTCCAAGAAGCTGTGATAAATATTAAAGACAAATCAGTACAAACAGTATAAGTGAATAATATGGCTTACCCAATCGAGTAACATCACATCATCGTCATTGGCAAGCCGAGCAATATCAAAAGCTCTCTGACCAGTGATCAGCTCAAGAAGCATGACCCCATAACCGAAAACATCAGTTTTCTCAGAAGATTTACCAGCGGAGAGGTATTCGGGAGCAATATGACCGATTGTTCCACAAACAGCCGTGGTAACATGAGTATCCTTGTAGTCCATAAGTTTGGCCAGGCCAAAGTCACCTACAACTGCTTCAAAGTCCTCATCCAATAATATATTTGCAGCTTTGACATCCCGATGAATGATAATAGGGTCACAGTGATCGTGCAAATAAGCAAGTCCCCTCGCAGACCCCAATGCTATCCGTTTTCTAATTTGCCAATCAAGGGGAGGTTGAGATTCAGGTCTTTCTACAGTAATGCACCAACAAGTTCATTAAAAGTAATGCATAATACGTAGTGTGTGCTACTGGACAACTGGCAACTGATCCTCTATAATCATATAATATTTTGGCAATATTGTACTGAGATGCATTGGTTTGGGGATAAATAAGCTGGTTATAAAGTTACTAGCTAGTAACTGAGGCAGTTTAGATAACCACACAAGTGTCGAGTATCTACGAAAGGAAAATGTCAAAAGACAGTTACAATGTAGGACGAGGCACAGGGTTATTATCTTTTCATACAGATATAAAAAAACTGAGATAAAATTGCACAAGTTTTTAATCAATTTGTTGAATTGTGAGGAAACTATCCAAATATCTCTCAAGATATGAGTAAACTGGATCAAGGCAAATGCATTCGGTTGCTTGACACTGAGATGGCAAAAGAACAATTCTTGAAAAACCATTTTTCTTCTAAGTATTAGAGAAGCAAAACAGATTTTACCTCATATTCATTTTAGTAGTCACACATAAATCACATGACATTCCAAAATTTTTAAGCAATTTTTAAAGCTACAACTGTCATGGATCTTCAGTTACTAGTGAATCATGAAGAAAATAGCCGGTAAACAATATGAATAGCAGATCAAGTGTACCTCTCAGGCACGATGCAACACTTCCATTAGCCATATAAGGATAAACAAGCAACCGTTCTGTAGGAGTCATGCAAAAGCCACGCAAGCGAAGTAAATTTCGATGCACAGCCATGCTGATCATTTCCACTTCAATTTGGAATTGAACCCCTCCACCTTGAATGCGCTCTTCTTTCAGTCTTTTTATAGCTACTAGAGAGCCATCACCTAATCGACCTTTGTAAACCTTACTGAATCCACCTCTGCCAAGGATATTTTTAATACTGAAATTATCTGATGCAACCTGCAATTCGCGTAGTGAAAATCTTTTGAGATGTCTCGGAATAACTTCTGAATCCTCCTCAGCTACAAGAATACTCAAAATCAGCGAAAAATACTAAAAGCTATACATTATAAATAAAACAAAGGAAATATCGCCAAAATACAGTAATTTGACGAAAATTGGAATACTTGCTAAAAACTAAAGACTAGAATTGCTAAAGTTATCATTCTGCCAATTTTTATCAGAATTCGGTTGCCCACTTTGCATGGTTTGAAACGTGATTAAGTGGGTTAGCCACAAAAATGGAAAGAAACCCACCCACAAAAACAATAATCACTTCTCAATTCCATGGTTGCATACCAGAAACATGTTGAAAGGATGGATCGAAACGGAAATCAGATGAAATGGAGGAGCTGGAGAAGGAGCTGAAGCTGGGCAAAAGCGCAATTTGCCTAAGCTCCTCTCTTTTTAAAACGGCTCCAACCAGTCGCTCCCAGTCGTCGTACACCTTCGACATCACTTTTGCATTGAAGTCACTCTGTACTTCATTGTACATAAAATAATTTTGTAATCAATCGAAGCCCTGCACATTTAAGAAAATTATGTTTTCTCTGCTTAACATTTATTCTTAATTTTCAATTTGAAAAGACATATTGACATGAGAAATTATATTTTTAAAATTGTGAGCTCTTCGATTCTATTTTTCAGTTTTTTCATGGGAGAATTGGGGATCAGTCCCGATCCAAACCCATTTTGTCTTAGCCCCCTGGAGAGATAAAAACAAGTTTTAAAATCCAAAAATACCCTTAATCCTATTTAAATGTTAATTGATCCTGCGCTTTCGAAAATGGTATCAGAGCGAATGGTTAATTTATTTCAAACACAAATTTTATTATTTCTAGTAACTAAATATATGAGAAGGAGAATTTCGAAAAAATTATGAATCCGAACTACGGTTCGAGAAAAATAATTTACAAGGAATATTCCAAAATTTTGGAATATAAACAAGTGCATCTAACTATGGTTAGATCTCAGAAGCCGGAAGGGAAGCATCAGCACCCTCAGGTAAAATATCAGGTAAAGTTATGATTCAGAACAATAAGTTTCTGGAGATAGTACCCGATTCCTCTAAGCTATCGTCAGATCTTAGAGAGATCCAGAAAACGGTACAAAGTTATGGCACTTTGCTATATTATGTACATCAAAGAATTGAGAAAATCCTAGAGAAACAAGAAGAAATCTTGTAACCTTAAAGGATATTCAAACAAGAATTCAGAAACTAGAACAACAACCAAGTTCTAGTAGACGTACTTCAGGAGGTTGGTTACCACCATCCTTTGGTACCGAACCTTTGTTACATCAACAAGGGAATGCCAGAGTGGTGTCAAAACCTTTAACTGAAGAAGAAAAGATGATCAATCTAATCAAGTCTGTCTCAGAAAAGAAATTGATCTGATGACAACTTTAGAAAGGATTGGTTTGGAGGATCTACAAGAGCTTGCGGAATCTTTCGCAAATCTCAAAATAGTAGATCTAAAGATGAACACAGCAGTAGGTGAAACACCACCTGCAATAACCTGGTCATCTTCAGGAACCACCAAGGGAAAGTATGGGATCTCATAATGTAAATATGAGAGAATCTCAGACTGATTTCCATACTGGTGGAGGATCACACCCAGCGGGAACAAGGGCAAGGAGAACTCAAATTCCTTTGCACCAAACACCCTATGGGAAAACTGTTTTAGATCATATACATCCTTACGGGGTTATGCTTAACCTTGATGTATTGGACTTCAAAAACAGAGAAGATCTCATAGACGATTGGACATCTGCTATGAGAATTGCAGCAGGAACACTTGATCTCAACAAAGAAGGATTCATTAAACTTTTGGAAATGAGTCTTATGGGATCAGTAAAAATTGCTTGGGATATGACTTCATTAGACATGAAGGAATCAGTCTTAACTGGTGAATCTCTTAGTGAGATCGCTGGAAAAATGGCTACCCTCTTTAAAGCACACTTTATAGGGGTAGACTATTTCAACAGTCAAGATACAGAGAAGAAAAAGAAATACACTCAAGCTCTGTATAGTCTTGAATTACATGATATATGTTTGGTAGATGAATACATTATGTTATTCACCAAATATAGATGGAATTCAGGAGTCGAAGAAGATATAGCTATGCAGCTTTTCTTTGCAAAAATGCCAAGTCCTTGGAGAGAAATGCTCATAAGGGAATACTTACCTGGTAATCCAGATACATTGACAAGAAGAGCCTCTTTCCTTAAAGGAAAACTGGCAGAATAGTGTCACATGGCAGCATTACAAAAGAATTACAACGCTTAAGGGGTATCAACAAAAGAACTCCTTTGTGTTGTAAGGAAAATGATCTTCCAACAATTATTGGAAGTAAACCACAGAAGCACAAAAGGAAAAGTTTCAGGACTCATCCTTATGCCCAAAGTGGAAGTAGTTCTTGGAAACCAAGAACAGTATGGTCTAGACAAAAAGCCAGATCTTACAAATCTGGACAAAGAAGCGGACCATCAAGAAGTAGTATATCATCACAAGCATCGAGTTCATCTCGAAGCACAGGAAGAACACCTACAAAGAAAATTTTTAGAAGAGCTCATACTCGAGCTAATGAAAGTTTCAAGGATTGTAATTGCTGGACATGTGGAGCAAGAGGACATATCTCGACCAATTGTCCAGAAAATGAGAAAAGAGGTATTAAACGCTTCGATCCTACTCCGGATATTGAAGAAGCAGTTTATTACCAAGATCTTATTCAAGTATACCGATTTGAGGATATTTGCCTCAGATGAAAGTATATATGAAGAAGAAGAAGTCTTAAGTCAGGAAGAATCTGATGGAACAGAATCGGAATCTGACTGAAGACGAGGTGTTTCGACACGAAACACATGAAGATCTGTCTGGATTTTTCAGCCAGACAACAATATCTCATAATATGGTTCAAAGAATCATGAGAGAAAATCTGAGTCTACAGAAATATCAAGGTTTCTCTGCAGGTCAGGTAGAAAAGTTCTTAGGAAGTCTTGGCCTAAGAAACAGAAAACATCATCTAATCTATAAAGTTTCGAGAAGGGAAATGGCAATCCCGATGGAACTAACAGGAAATAGAATGGAGATGCAGTTAATTCCCTCCGAAGAAATTAAGGAGGAATTACAAAAACTCTAGATAGAAGTAGCAAGGACTATGTCCTGGATTCATATTGGAGCAATCCAAATTATGATAAAGGCTACTTTCAAAGAAGGGATAGATTCACCAATCGATATTGCTATATGCGATAAAAGAATGGGGAATCTACAAGATTCAGTACTGGGAACCATCTCAGAAAACCTCTGTGCAGGAAAGATTGTAGGAGTAATCTATCCAAGGATAGCCTACAACCTGGCAGATCGGGATTTCAGCCGTGACATTGCATCAGAACTTCAAGAAAAAAAGGTTGATGAAAGAAGGTAATAGACCCTACTCTATTACTTATCAAATTTCATATGCTCTATCTAATACACATCATTCTGAATTATTTATTAGAAATGAGTTTATTGAAATCCCTGAGATATTCGGAAAAGTTGCGCAGGCAATTTATCCAGAAAGAGTCGAGTTTCCTTTAATACAGGAAACAGATATCCAAATCCAAGACAAACCGATTCTACAGAGAAATCAAAGTCTTAGATTGGAATCAAGAAGACTATCTTTTCAAGGAGTTAGAATTACAAGTTATAGATGGGATAAAAAGCCTGTCATAGAAACCCAACAGGAGCTAAAAAGTTTTTCTACAATAGGAAAACTTAGATGCCCAGAAGGGTGGAAGGAAGTAGAAATAGTATTTGATATTACAAAACAAAGGAATCAATTTCCTTGTAATACCATATACTATTTGGAACAACCCACGATAGGAACTTACCAAGGACTGATTAACATCGGAGAATTGGAAGTCCATATCCAAGGGATTCCAGGAAAAGAATCAGATCGACTAATTCTTCGACTAGAGTTTCTCGAGGACCACAAACCTTGGAAACGTCTAGAGCATGGAATGAAGTTTATGGCAGAAAATAAAATGTGGAAAATCCAATGACCACAAGTCCATTCTCCATATACATTCCAATAGGGATGTTGTATGATCAATATAAGGCAGAATATTTTGCTGCTTATATTGATTCAGGAGCTGGAATATGCACAACAAAAAGAGGAGTTTTTCCAAATAATTTGGAAGAAGAATTGCCCAAGATTGCTGGAAGAGATTTCTCCAGAAGAATCTTAATCTTATGTAAAGGGATTAAGATGACTGAAATTATGATTGGCGGTGCGGGACAAACACCTTGGTACTAGGTAAAGACACCACCAATTTATTTTCATGATACAGGAGCTGACATATTGTTAGGAAATAATTTCCTACAAATGTTCAAGTCCTATACACAAGAAAATGAGACTAGAAGATTAGTGTTCACAACACCATGTGCTCACAAAATCATAGTCCAGAGACTACGAGAGGAATTTTACAGAAAATTGCACATCCAGTTTCGCAGCAAGCGTGGTGATTCAGGACAACTTCTGAACCCAAAAATGAAGGATTCTAGACGGTTTGGGGAAACAATGCTCCAGTTAAGAGCAGATAAGGAACTCCAACCAGAAGATATAGAAGTCCTCAAGATAACTCTACAGACTAATGAAGTAGAGTTTGAATCTAAGGTAACACTAGAAGATATCAAGAAGAGGATCAAAGAAAACTATAACGAAGATCCTTTGGCATGGTGGGACAAAAATCAACTCAAGGCTTGCCTGAAGATCAAGGAAGGCAAAGAGTATGAATTTGTCCGTTGTAAACCTATCCCAATGAACATCATTGATCAAAGGGATATGCAGATTATAATCAAGGAATATTTGGATCTTGGTTTGATCAAAGCAGGAATGTCACCATATAGTAGTCCAGGTTTTCTGGTAAGAAATCATGGTGAGATTAAACGAGGTAAACCCAGATTAGTTATTAATTATCAAGAAATTAATAAAATTCTGGAGTTTGATGGGTATTTTATACCAAGCAGAGAACATCTAATCAGTTGCATACGCAACGCAAAGATATTCTCTAAATTTGATTGTAAGTCTGGATTTTATCAGATTCGGATGGAGGAAGGAAGCAAGAAATTCATAGCTTTCTCCACACCTCAAGGACATTATATTTGGGAAGTATTACCAATGGGATTGGCTAATTCACCCCAGATATTTCAAAGGAAAATGGATAATCTTTTCAAGGATTATTTTAAGTTTATGTTTGTTTATATTGATGATGTTTTAATAGCATCTAAAGATATGAATGAACATGTTAAACATTTGGAGATTTTCTCTAATATTTGCAAGAAAGAAGGACTGGTCTTATCTGAAAAGAAAGCAGTCATTGCTACAAGAAAGATTGAATTCCTCGGAATTGAAATCGATGAGTCAGGAATAATTCTGCAAGAACACATAGTGGAGAAAGTGCAGAATTTTCCAGAAAGTCTCAAGGACAAAAAGCAACTTCAAAGTTTCTTAGGAGTTGTTAATTTTGCTGGAATGTTTATCAAAAATCTAGCAAAACACAGGAAGGTGTTCAGTCCATTGTTGAAAAAAGATGCTAGATTTATATGGACAGATGAACACACAAAAGGACTGATCCATTTAAAGGAGGTTTGCAAAAATCTTCCGAAAATGGCTATTCCTCAAGATGAAGATGATCTGGTATTATATACTGATGCCAGTGATCATTGGTAGGCAGCAGTTCTTACTAAGCTCACCCCAGATGGAGAACAACCATGCAGATATTGTAGTGGGTTATTCTCAGAGGCAGAAGCCATAAGATGGCATATCAACGAAAAGGAATTTTATGCAGTAAAAAGGGCTTTTGAAAAATGGCCATTATTTCTACTTGCAAAGAAATTCACTTTGAAAGTTGATAACACACAAGTTAAAGCTTTTTTAAGGAATAGAATTGAGTCTAAACCTGATAAGGCTAGATTATTACGATGGCAAGCACTATGTCAAAATTATATTTT
Source organism: Primulina eburnea (assembly GCF_022965805.1). NCBI lineage: Eukaryota > Viridiplantae > Streptophyta > Magnoliopsida > Lamiales > Gesneriaceae > Primulina > Primulina eburnea. Next base: position 15,382,964 of record NC_133103.1, read on the forward strand.
TGATATTGTGATAATTAAATCTCATGAAAATATTCTTGCAGATTTTTTAACAAGAGATGAACAGCATTGACATAGATGCTATTATCAAGATGCAGAGGCATTTGAGGGAACACCTTGAAATGCTTCAAACCGAGTTCAACAAGTTAGCTGTAAACGCAGAAGTTGCGGGAAGGCTACAACAAGCTGATAAGAGAATTGTCTCTGATCGAATTACAGGTTGTTTACAGACATATACTCAGTTATGGTCTGTAATGCAAAGGCCTATCCTCCAAGGCATTGAGAGACCACTGGTTTCCCAAATGGAGAGTTTTCGAGTACATGACTCTATACCTGTAGCGGGGGATTCAAATACCCTTTGCACAAGTGTTAAGTCGGGATCATCACGAGACGAGTCGACTGAAACAAAAATTGAGACTCCTGATCCTTATCTTGAGTCCTCAAGTCAACCCTTCACCTCGGGGATTGAAGAGGGAGAGATCAACCTTAGGCCTCGTATTGACAAAGGCAAAACTAAGGTTGGTACTAATGAAGCAACAATTTCTCCATTTCAGGTTTATCAACAGAATTGGGAGAAATTAAAAACAAGAATTGGCATTAACCCAGCTACCAATAGGGTTGATGTTTCAGGAAAATATCCAAGGGTATGGATGAGACAAAATTCATATCCAAAGGAGGTTAAAGCATGGTATGAATTTGGGGCTCTTGCCTCAGTTTATACAACATCACCCAGCTTTCCGGAAATCTCAGGTTTACCAAAGTGGATCCAGGAAGCTGTTCACGAAACTTGGGCGAATAATGATTATTTGTCCAGAGGAGATGTTTTGGAGCTATACTTCTTTAGTGCAGCACCAGAACCAGCAGGAAAAGCCTCCCATGAAGCCTTTCATTTTATTAAGCTAAGGAGGCCGGATGCAAATATTCAAAAATTTATCAAGGATCCTCCGACAGAAGAAACACCCCTGGTTGCTTCAATTTCTGAAGATGATATGTCTACCAGAAGAGCTTGGGGTCTATGGGTCTGTCTCACTGAGATGGACAAAGTCAAATTTCCGTTCAAATTTTACAATCATTCAGTGAACGGATCATTCATGTTAAACACCATGACAGGAAAAACTACAAGTTTTGCAGAAGATTTATTCGAGAAAAAGAGAAATATTTTGTGGAACAGCAAGCTGCCGGCAAGTAAAGAAACTCGTCGGAAATTCTGTAATATGGCACATATAGGAAGATGGTCTGAAAATATCTGTCCAGAATGCCAAAACCAGAAGGAACCGGAATTCGGTAAGGGATTCAAGCCGAGATCTGATCGGAAACACTTTACCGATACAAGTACTAGTGGGGATGGACCACATTCACGTTTTCCTCGAGGAAACCGAAAGCCCAAGATTCCTCGACAAAGTTAAAGGGAACATGTGAGCATCCCACTAAGAAAAGCAGGACCACGATGTGAAAATTCATGTGAGTGGAAAACAAGGACCACCAATAATAGGTGGTAGGTGACTCGATTAACCACTAATAATAAAGTGGAAAAGACAATAGAACATTGTATACCAAAACTAAAAGGAATCCAATAAAGAAAACATGACAACTGGACCCAAATTACCAATATAAATAAGGGACGAATTGGAACCAGTTAAAAAACCAGAATCAAAACTTAAAAAAGTATCGGGCATATTTGAAAGTTTTGAAAAGGAGATTAACACACAAGAGGAAACAAGCTGAAGCTCTGAAATCTATAATCCAAATGAACCAAGAAGATGGAAAAGAGATCTCAACTGATATTTTCCAAACTCATCGCCAATGGTATCTTCAAGAGATAAAAGAAGATGAGAAACTGATGTCTAGATTAATAATCTAGAAAAGGACAGGGACCACTCAACCACTATATGGTCCCCAAGCAAGCTGTAAAGGCTAACGAAGATTTGAAGTCCGAGTTTCAAATCCGAAGGAGCCTTCTATAAATAAGGATGCAGAAGGAAGATGAAGGCATCGAGCAACCTCTTCGTTTTTCTTCTAAATCATTTGTAATATTTCTCTTTCAAGTTCATGTGTGTAGTGAGTTCAGCTACTGTGAGTAGCTAAACAAGTTTCTCCTCCTCTACAGGTGGTTACTATGTACTAATAAATGTTTGGTGTTTGAATAAAAGAGATCTTTTGCTCTTAGCCCCTCTCATGCATTATTTTCAAAAAATTTTATCTTTTACTATACGCTCTAAGGTAGGAAACGAATTAGAGCTGTGCTAAGTGTTGCTGAAGGAATCTGCTTAGTAACCATCGGTTGCGATCGTGTGGTTGGACTGTGAGGAGCAGTTTGTAAAATACGGTGGATATAATCCGGTAGCACTCCGGTCAAAAAGGTATAAGATTTAATTTATTTTCGGAAGCATGATGGGCCATTAAATTTAAAAGGAAAATCAATTATATAGGGAAGAGGGGTATTTTGGGAAGATAGGAAGAAGGAGGGAGTGGAATGGAAGTTTGTGGTCAAATAGGTACTAAACACCAAGTTCCCCTTTTTTCATACTATTATAAACACATTATTTTATTTTTAATGAATTTTATAATTTTTATATATTTAATTTAAATTATTTTTATCAATTAATATCTATAAATTTGTGAAACTTTTGATATTTTTATATAGATGGTAAGAAAGATTAAAAGTTGAAAAATCATGATAAAATATTTAATATTTCAGATATAACTAACAAATTTTGTGAGCTTTTCAACCCTATTGTATATTCCTAACTTTCTTATACTGTTACAAGTAAATTAGATTATTATAAAATAATATTTTTAGGAACTTAAGAATTTTTTGTGTTTAAATTGTATTTATTAGTTAATATCAAAAAAATTAATGAAGTTCTTGATAATTTTATGTAGATAATAAGAAATATTAATTTTTTACTTATTCACTTATGACAAAATAATAATAAGAATTACATTTATTATTTTGTACTTTTCCGATGATGAATTTTTTTATTTTTTTTGCTTTTCTAATAAAATATCTATTTACATTTCTTATCTGGAGAAATTTTTTTTCCTAATATATTATATGCTCTTGAATTTCTCTTAATTTTTATATCAAGTAATTATATCAATAATTTTAAAATTAATATATACATCACATCTATTTTAATCACTTAATTTTTTCCAGTTTTTTATATTCTTTATACTTCAAATTTCAGGATTTCATTCTTGCTCGTTAACAATTAATTCATACACTTAATTATGTTGCGAAATAGCTATAATTAATATATATAATATGTGAAGAAACCGAGTGAGAATTTAAAAAAAGAAAACACACGCAAACATCAAATACATTAATAAAAATCAAATCTGATGATGAAAAGAAAACATGAAAATTATATATGATGATAACATAACTGAATTTAATCGAAAAAAAAGAATGAAAAATAAAATAAAAAGATGAAAAAGATACCGAAAGATTTCAAAATCATACAAGAAAATGATTGAAGAAACTTAATCATGGTTGTTTAAACAACCGATAGATAAATTGTGAAATAATATTTGTTATTAAAGAATTTGTGAAAAAAAATATGTATCTACATTAATTTGAAAATTTACGGTCAATATTTATAATATACTTAAATTCATTACTCAAGTGCAATATACGTGTTTCGTCGCTGACAGTAAAATAATGTTATTATTTCTTAATTATTTTACCATCGCAGCTTTATTCATATTGGTTGATAAAGAAGATATTTTCGTAATGGGAAATTGGTTGACCATGGTGAAAAAATTGGTACACAGTTGAAATTAAAATCATATGGGATAACCATGAAATCTGAGGGAAAGAGAGGGTCTTTTCACCCTTGCAACTTAAGACAAATGAAACAATAAACATAGACACAAGTTTAGAATAAACAAACAAAATGTTTTTATATTCTCATATTTTGCTGACAGATATTAACCCCAAGCAAGAAATTGTTATTCTCACCATCATGGGATATTTTTTGTGGAAGCAACTTTGCTTAGTCTTTGACAATCTTGGCCTATTCAATTCATCAATACATATAAAATGAGTGTAAGTAAATATAAAATACATGTTGGATTCTTCCACAGCGATGCGATTCCTGCGCTATGGATATCTGAAATACAACTGACAAACTATAAAAGAGTATAAACATCATCCTAAATCACCAAAAATTCGGAAGCAAAAACAGGGAGGGGCAGGTAAAATTGTAAAAAGAAATATAATTTACAACAATAAAAACTATCAATCAAATACAAAGTTGCGAGTCCAAACCACGAACGGAGAATCATCTTGGCCCAGATAATTCCTCGGGACGAATATCCGAAGTGGAGTCGTTAACTAACCAATTACTGCTAGGGTGATGCGTATGATTGAATTCTTGAAGGAACATTTCTTCCTTCTGCCATTCCTCCCACCTCTCAGCCAAGCCATCACCCTCAAGCATCCTCACGACTATTGACATCCTTGGACGCTCCAATGGGGAGCCCTGCGTACAGAGCAGAGCTACTTGTATCAGCTGTTCCGCCTCGTCTAGTGGCTCCAGTAGCGCTGTTGGCAACTGCAATGTTTTTTTCTAATGATAAGAATGCTTGTTTGATTATATATCACAAATATTTTGAACATAATACAATGTTGTTCTTTTTATATTTGTATATATACTCACATATTTAAATTTAAAAAACTTCAAGTAAATAAAAAGAAAAATGGAACGGGCCTGTTGATTCAACTCTTGGACTTCGACTCGGCTCAGGCCAGTTCAAACAGGGACGGAGCCACCCCAAAGGTTGAGTTGAGCTCCCGCCCTATATAAAAAAAAATATTATTAGTAATTGTAGTATGTGTGTAATTTTAGCCTACATTAAAGTTTTATCCGGTCCATAAAATAATTATATTTACTAAATTAGCCCACTAAAATTATTTTCAACCCGTTTAATCATAAGAGAAATTACTATATCGATAGCTGTAGTTTTGTAAGCAAGGGCCTCGAGTTGAAAAAAGTTGTGAGGACGAGGATTTGAAAGGAATTTCTGGTAAGAGATTTGAAAAAGCTTGTGCGAGAGAGGGCCTCGATTGAGTTTGCACGAGGTCAAATGATTGTTTTTTGCTACGTAATTAGTTTATGCAGAAAGATTCAAACTATGGCTTGGTTGATTTTGTAGTTATTTTTCAGTTATTTTTCAGCTTATGTATTAATGAAGTCATAGAAGATTAGATTTTTGGTATGTATAGAGCTTGAGATTAACTTCCGTATGATGTATATTTTTAGTGGATTTTCTGTTTTTCCGCTTCAACGCGAGTTTCGAGCAGAAAATTTCACCCGGGGCACTATGACAAAGAAAATCTCCCACCCTAGCATGCATGTCTCGCAGCTCTGGTGCATTTTTCTTAAGATTTGATTTGTCTTATTTTAACGCTTCATGAATTTACAGCAACAACTGAAAGATCATTCTCAGCTATGAAATTTCTTAAGACCTCACTCTGGAATAAGATGAAAGAAGAGTTATTGACAAATTATATGATTATCTACATTGAAAGAAAATTTAGTGCAAGAATGAATACTGATTCAATAATTGATGAGTTTTATTCGATGAAAAACCGCAGAGCAATAGCTTATATCTAGTTAATGTCACTATTGTTTATCGAGTCATTCAGCGCTAGGTCAAAATTTTTCTGGCTACGTCCCTTGAGGTCAAACAACAATTAACTTATATTAACCAAGTAATTCGAGTTCCGTCCGCCGTGCCTTAGAAACACCAAGTTAAACTAATCCAGGACGAAAATATCAGGAAAGGAAAGTCTTACGTTACTGTACAAGATTATAAATAAAACAAAGGAAATATCGCTAAACTACAGTGATTTGACGAAAATTGGAATACTTGTTAAAAACTAAAGACTCGAATTGCTAAAGTCGTCACTCTGCCAATTTTTATCAGAATTTGGTTGCCCGCTTTGCATGGTTTGAAACGTGATTAAGTGGTTGCGCCATCGATTCTTTCCAAGGTCTCCACAAATTCTTGCATTGATGGTCTGTTCTTTGGTTCATTCTCGAGACAATCTAGTGAAACCTCAGCTATTTGCAATGCACATCTCGAGGGATATTTTCCTTCCAACCGAGAGTCCATAACATTCTTCAACTTCCTCCTGTCAGTTAGATGTGGCTTGATCCATTCAACCAGTTTTTCTTTCCCGTTTGGACGATTTACGTCAATTGTCCGTAACCCTGTTAGCATCTCTGCTAAGACGACACCGAAACCGTATACATCACTCTTGACGTACAAGTGCCCTGCCCCAGGAACGTAGATCATAGACAAGAAAATAGAAATGCCGTTAATGTGTGTAACCACATTTTGCACTCTTTATTCTGTTGTTTGCTTTCCGGAGCTATTGTGGACGAAATTAGCTCACAAGTATGAAGTAGCGTAGTGATTACCTGTGGCGAGATATTCAGGAGCAGCATAACCGTCGGTCCCCATTACCAGCGTCGTTACATGGGATTTACTTGCTGTTGGACCCATTCTCGCGAGACCGAAATCTGATAACTTGGCGTGGTATGACTGAGAGCAGACGAAAAAGTAAATCAACATCACAAAGATCAGATTATCAAAAAAATTTGAACAATAGGAATATTTCATTTCTTGCAAGAAAATTCACCACAACAAGAGTGGTTGTCCATGTATAAATAAATATACAATCCATGTGGCACAGAACAAATGATATAAAGAACAGTAATGAAAGCCTATCATAATTATATATATCTTGAAAACATTAACGAAAAGATATAAATGTTACAAAACAATAGAGCTATAGTGATACGAAGTGTGAAACAGTAGCTTACCCCATCAAGCAATATGTTGGACGCCTTGAAGTCTCTGTAGATTACTTTTCTATCCGAAGCATGCAAGAATGCAAGACCACGAGCTGCTCCGATCAATATCTTAAGCCTAACGTCCCATGGAAGTGGCTGAACAGCGGAACCCCCTAAACCCAAGAATCTAAATCATCAAAAATCCATATACAAATTAGCGGTCCTCCAATACAAACCATCGACACACTTACTTCCGAACAGATGGTTCTCTAAGCTCCCTTTTGCCATGAACTCATAGACCAGCAATAGCTCTACGCCCTTCAAACAGTAGCCCAGCAGCTTCACCAGATTGGGATGAGAAAGTCTTCCAAGGAAATTTATCCCGGACTGAAGAATTCATATTGATTAGATTTAATGATCAGAAATCCATAAAACTAAAAAAACACTGGTTAAACTAGGATTGGAAGAGACCTGCCATTCTTGAAATCCCTGGGTGCTTTCCGAATTCAACTTCTTTACAGCAATAACTGTTCTTTCCCCATTTATTCCCATGAGCCATCCCTTGTACACTTTGCCGAATCCACCTTCTCCCAGCAGCGTATCACTTCTGAAATTTCTAGTGGCGGCCTTGAGCTCTGAGAAAGAGAAGACTCTCAAGTTGGGTTGGGATAACATCTGGCAGGCGGCGGAAGCAGGGGAGCTCATATCATGATCGCTCCCGGAAAATATGCTGCTGTTCCCAGAAACATTAACGCTCTTGCTCGACGTAGACATCGTTGTAGTCGCCACTGCATCACATCACACACACACCATCATCATCAATTTCTTCCACTCACAAATTAATTCACACATAATACATACATATATACACGCGAACATATAAAAATATATATGTCGGATTAATCGGAAAACATTATCGGATAACCTGAACTCCATTGGCTGCTGGTGGCGGAGGGCTGGCCCTGGTTAGCATAGCTATTAACAATGGCCGATCTACTGCCACTGCGGCTCAAACAAATCCCCATGTGCACGCCACACCAATACGATTCAATCCTGAACTTGAGACCTGTTATTCAATGGGAGAAGTATATTCATCCAATTGCTAATCTTTGAAAGAAACCCACCCACAAAAACAATCATCACTTCTCAATTCCATGGTTGCATACCAGAAACATGCTGAGAGGATGGATCAAAATGGAAATCAGATGAAAAGGAGGAGCTCGAGCTGAAGCTGGGGCAAAGCGCAATTTGCCTGAGCTCCTCTCTTTTTAAAACGGCTCTAACCAGTCTCTCCCAGTCGTCGTACACCTTCGACATGACTTTTGCTTTGAAGTCACTCTGTAAATGAATGATCTCTCAAAGTTCACTTCATTGTACATAAAAATAATAATTTTGAAATTCATCGAAGCTTTCATTTAAGAAATTGATATTTTCTCTGCTTAACATTTATTCTTAATTTTCAATTTGAGAAAACATTGATACGAGAAGTTACATTTTTTAAATCTATTTTTTGTGAATTTTTTAATATATCTTGTTTATTTAATTCGTCAAGTTAAATTAATAGTTTTCAAATGGATTCATTATAATTTATTGTTCATCTTAAATGACTTTTGATATTAATATATATTGAATTCATCATTTTACCAGTAATTTTTTTTATTGCTACTAAAATTGATGACTAGAATAGGTTGATTTCTTCGTGATTCTAATAAATATTTAATGTTTTCGTTTTATCTTTTCTTTTCTTTTATATATAAATATATAATTTTTATAACAAGTTGATTTTTAAATTTGAACTAAAAAGCATAACGTATGATTTAGATATTGAAATATGTTAAAGATTACTTATAAGAATACTTTTTTAATGTTCCACCAAATATTCGGTTATTCTGGTGGAGTACTTCCTATGATTGTATACCGACTAACCAGAATCTATCCAGACACCATGTCTCAGTGAATGAATCCTGCAATTTATGCAACTTTTCTACAGACTCGTCTGGACATGCCATGTTCTTTTGTGCTGCGATTAAACATATGTGGAAGAACACATCTTTTGCCCGAGTGTTAAGAGGAAACTCCCAAGCTAACACATTGGAGCTTTGTCTGTGGTTGAAAGACCGATTCTCAAAGACGGAATTTGAGGAGTTTGCAATTCACACATGTGCGGTATGGAAAGAAAAGCAGAAATACTTTCATGGAGATAAGGAGAAACCATTAGCTGATAATGTTTCCTGGGGTTATGCAATCTTATCTGATTTCAAAAAAGCCCGGACCAAAGAGAAAATTGAGGATGCATCAAAAAAGAGTAATCCGGAAAGGATATGGAATCCGCCAAGATTACGCACATTAAAACTCAATGTAGATGCGGCCGTGGATGATAATAGACATCATTTTAGCATTGGTGGCGCACTCCGAGACAAACAAGGTCGACCGTTATTGGCTTTTGGGAAGCAAATCAACCAACCAATTTCAGTGGTTCATGGTGAACTTCTGGCTATTCGAGAATGTATTATTCTAATGCATGACAAAGGCTTTACTGATGTTCAAGTTGCAACCGACTCCTTATTGATAGTTCAAGCAGTCACTACCACTCGGGATGATATTGGTTATACGAGCCTCTGTGCAACAGATATTAGAGAGCGTATGAGTGAATATGAGATATCTGAGCTTATTCATGTTCGTCGTACGACAAATAATGTAGCTCATAGCATTGCACGTTTTGCTTTTGATTTCCCTTCACCCTTTGTTTGGTTGAATGGTGATTTTTCTCCTTGGTTGCTTAAGCTTGTAATGGATGATTTGAATCAGTAAAATTACAAGTTTTATCAACAGAAAAAAAATAATTTTTTAATGTAAAATATTAATTGAATTTTTCTGTGATGGTGGTTTTGCAATAATTTTTTTGGATTATTTTTTTAATGAAATATTCTTTAATTGTGGTTTTGTTACTTGTACCTCACATTGTGTGGCGTAGAAAACCTGATGTCATGTATTGATGTAAGACCTGGTCTAATTTATTCAATTGTTTTCTTTCATGAGTTTTAAGACATTTCACATGCTCTAATTAATAATATTTGGTAATTAATATACATTTATTATTATTTGTTTATATTCCTATTTTTTATGTGCATATGTCATTTTTTTTGTGACACTATTTTTTTCTTATATATATTTTTTCATGTTTGCGGGTGTTTTATAAACTATATTTTTCAGTTTTTTCATACTATTATAACGCATTTTATTATTTTTTATGAATTCTATAATTTTTATATATTTATTTTAAATTATTTTTATTAATTAATATCTATGAATTTGTGAAACTCTTGATATTTTTATATAGATGATAAGAAAAACTAAAAGTTGAAAAATTCTAATAAAATGTTTAATATTTCAGATATTACTAATAAATTTTATGAACTTTTCAACTCTATTATATGTTTCCTACTTTCTTAGTCTATTATAAGCACATTAGATTATTATAAAATAATTTTTTTAGTAACTTAAGAATTTTTTATGTATTTAAATAATTTTTATCAGTTAATATCAAAAAATTCATGAAATTCTTGATATTTTTATATAAACGATAATAAATCTTAAATGGTAACAAATTTCAATAAATTGATTCAAGTAATAATTAAATAAATAGTAGCTCAATAATTTATTATTTTAATTATGATTCATTATATGTTATGATAATATTTTACATAATAATGTTTTTAAAATTAAATTTCCTATTATTATATATTTTGTTATCTAATTTTCATTTGCGTTCTAAACACAATACAAATTATGATTGTTGAATTTATATGCATAAAAAATATTTTTCACATTTCAAAATAACAAAATTGTTGTTTAATATTACTCACATATTAAGTTAATTAAGTTATGTTTACCAATTCATTGTGTATTATTATTATGATTGCAACTTAATGGAGTATAAATGGAGGCATAGGGTTGTTACCCCAACAATTATTATTTGTGTTTAAATTATTATTATTAATTAAAATTACTTTGTGTTCGGTTGAATTATTTGATTAGTAAGAATAGATTTGATTTAGAGAAATGATTTTTTCATTAGGTGCAATAATTGCTCATGCTAGGTTTAATAATCGAAACGTGACGTTCGAGTTGCTTTATGGTTTTAAAAGATTTAAGTTAATGTAGCATCACTACCAGCGATTTTAACTTTTGGTAAAACGACAAGTGCATGATCCTACAATTGGTATAAAACAGAGCCAAAGTCATGAGATTGATTTTCATGGATTGCAAGAAGTGTAATTATTGGGAGTGAAATTATTGGAGTGTAGCAATTGTCCTTGCTAGATACATTGATCGAACCATGACAATTGAGGTACTATACGGTTTAAAATATTTGAGTTGCATCGTTACGATCAATTATAATTTTGATAAAGCGGCAAATGTATGGACCTACAATTGGTATAAGAGTCAATGTCACGAGTTCGATTCTCATTGATTACAAAGAGTATAATTGTTGGGGTACAATAATTGTCCATATTGGATAGAGCAATCGAAACTTGACGCTTGAGCTACGGTACGATTTTAAAATATTTGAGCTAAAGTTTAAACATCGTTACTACAAGTTATAACTTTTGGTAAAACAACAAACGTTATATCTTACAAGATTTAATTATATCATGACTCAATTAATATTATATTTATTTAACTAAATAATAAAATTTGAATTTGAACTCTTTCTTAAATAAATTAAGTCAAAGAATTGTTGGAAATTATTTAAGAAAACTTTCTTTATTGAAACTTTCATTGACAAAATGTTTCGATAAACAAAATAAATTTATTTAACTTTTTTTGAAACTCTCGATCATAAATTCTAAATTATAATTGAAAAATTCGAAATCTCTAGTCATTTTTCTCTAATTGTTTTTGTAATATTGGACATTATTACTACTTTAAAAGTTTTTTTTATATCACTTCAGGTACTTTTAACTATTATAAAGACTTTTAAATACAGAAAAATTAATTGAAAATATATTGACAATAGCTTAATTATTTTGGTAATATTTGGCATTATTCAAACTATTATTTTGCTATATATTATTTTTTAATGATTACATATATTTTGTGTGTGTATTCTAAATTAGTTTTGAATTATGTCAATATAGGCATATTTTTATGATGTTATGACTTAAATTTTTAAAAAAACGTTTAGTAACTTTTAAAATATTAATATTTATGCCTAAAGATTAGGAGGTGTCTCATTAATTTTTTTTAAAAATGAAGAAATACAGTTATTATTTTGGATTCTTCCCATGATGAATTTTTTTGATTTTTTTTTTGCCTCCCTAATAAAATATCCGCTCTTGAATTTTCATGTATTGTTTTTTAATTTTTATATCAAGCAATTATATCAATAATTTTATAATTAGTATAAACATCACATCTGTTTTAATCACTGTATTTTTTTCCAGTTTAACTATTCATTATGCTTCAAAATTGAGTCGTATATTATTTCTAATTAAGAATTAATTCATACACTTAATTGTGTTCCTAATGCAAAATAGATAATATAAGAAGATCATAGGAAAAAAACACGTATCAAATAGATTAATCAAAATCAAATCTGACAACAAAAAATAAACATAAAAATTAGATATGAGATAACTGAATTTAATCGAAAAAACAAATGGGATATTTTCTCGCAGAAGGGGTTTTCGTTCAGCACCCCATAACCATGAAATCTGAAGAAAAGAGAGGGAATCTTTTCACCCTTGCTACTTAAACATAGACACAGGTTTAGAATAAAAATAAAAACTATTAATCAAATACAAAGTTGCGAGTCCAAACCACGAACGGAGAATCATCTTGGCCCAGATAATTCCTCGGGACGAATATTCGAAGTGGAGTCGTTAATTAACCAATTACTGCTAGGGTGATGCGTATGATTGAATTCTTGAAGGAACATTTCTTCCTTCTGCCATTCCTCCCACCTCTCAGCCAAGCCATCACCCTCAAGCATCCTCACGACTTTTGACATCCTTGGACGCTCCAATGGGGAGCTCTGCGTACAGAGCAGAGCTACTTGGATCAGCTGTTCCACCTCTTCGTCCACATAATTACCTTGAAGATCCGCATCGACTAGCGTCTCCAACTTTTTTTCCTTCAAAATTCCCCTGACCTGACATTTTTCAACTACATGCAATTTCATGTATGAACTGAGAATGAACCCTGAACAGATATTGAAATGTTTCGCGGATACAGACCAAATTCAAAACTAAAATGACTATAAACGGACCACAGGTCAAGAACCGGTCGGAACCAGCGGATTGATCCCGACCCTTAACTGTAATTGGCATGGCCAATTCACAAAACCATCATTTCCAGCGAACCAGGTTTGGTTCACAAGTGAAACATGGTCATCTCTAGTTTCCGTGAGTGTAAAAACAGATTCAGCATCAAAAATTCCAAGAAGCTATGATAAATATTAAAGACTCATCAGTACAAACAGTATAAGTGAAATAATATGGCTTACCCAATCGAGTAACATCACATCATCGTCATTGGCAAGCCGAGCAAGATCAAAAGTTCTCTGACCAGTGATCAGCTCAAGAAGCATGACCCCATAACCGAAAACATCAGTTTTCTCAGAAGATTTACCAGTGGAGAGGTATTCGGGAGCAATATGACCAATGGTTCCACGAAAAGCCGTGGCAACATGAGTATCCTTGTAGCCCATAAGTTTGGCCAAGCCAAAGTCACCTACAACTGCTTCAAAGTCCTCATCCAATAATATATTTGCAACTTTGACATCCTGATGAATGATCTTAGGGTCACAGTGATCATGCAAATAAGCAAGTCCCCTCGCAGACCCCGATGCTATCCGTTTTCTTATTTTCCAATCAAGGGGAGGTTGAGATTCAGGTCTTTCTACAGTAATGCACCAACAAGTACATTAAAAGTAATGCATACTACGTAGTGTGTGCTAATGGACAACTGGCAACTGATCTTTTAGAATCATATAATATTTTGGCAATATTGTACTGAGATGCATTGGTTTGGGGATAAATAAGTTGGTTATAAAAGTTACTTGCTAGTAACTGAAGCAGTTTAGATAACCACACCAGCGTCGAGTATCTAAAAAGGAAAATTTCAAGAGACAGTTAAAATGTAGTACGAGGCACAGGGTTATTATCTTTTCATACAGATTTACGGAAGCTGAAATAAAATTGCATAGATTTTTAATCAATTTGTTGAATTGTGAGGAAACCATCCAAATCTCTCTCAAGATATGAGTAAACCGGATCAAGGCAAATGCATTCGGTTGCTTGACACAGAGATGGCAAAAGAACAAGTCTTGAAAAACCATTTTTCCTCGAAGTATAAGAGAAGCAAAACAGATTTTACCTCATATTCATTTTAGTTGTCACACATAAATCACATGACATTCCAAAAAATTTCAGCCATTTTTAAAGCTACAACAGTCATAGATCTTCAGTTACTAGTGAATCATGAAGAAAATAGCCGGTAAACAATATGAATAGCAGATCAAGTGTACCTCTCAAGTACGATGCAACACTTCCATTAGCCATATAAGGATAAACAAGCAACCGTTCTGTAGAAGTCATGCAAAAACCACGCAAGCGAAGTAAATTTCGATGCGCAACCATGCTGATCATTTCCACTTCTATTTGGAATTGAAGCCCTCCACCTTGAATGCGCTCTTCTTTCAGTCTTTTTATTGCTACTAGAGAGCCATCAGCTAATCGACCTTTGTAAACCTTACTGAATCCATCTCTGCCAAGGATATTTTTAATACTGAAATTATCTGATGCAACTTGCAATTCGCGTAGTGAAAATCTTTTGAGATGTCTCGGAATAACTTCTGAATCCTCCTCAGCTACAAGAATACTCAAAATCAGCGAAAAATACTAAAAGCTATACATTATAAATAAAACAAAAGAAATATCGCCAAAATACAGTAATTTGACGAAAATGGGAATACTTGCTAAAAACTAAAGACTAGAATTGCTGAAGTCATCATTCTGCCAATTTTTATCAGAATTTGGTTGCCCACTTTGCATGGTTTGAAACGTGATTAAGTGGGTTAGCCACAAAAATGGAAAGAAACCTGTAAGAATTATTGCGCATTAATTGTCAGGAAATAAAGATTAAAAACTTGTATGTCAGAATTAAGTGTTGTGGTTGGTGTTGTCAACACGGCACACAACACAGCAGCGGAAATTGACTGATCAAATTATAAACTGAGTAAAGTAACTAAAGAGTAGGATTCAATTATGCACAAGTACTAATACTTGTGCAAAGCCTCAAGGCAACAAATTCACTAGAAAAGTATGTAAATCGTTTACACACAAAACAGATACTAGTGAGAATAACGAAACATAAATTCCTTGACACGCCAAGGAATTAAACGACATCAAATAAAAACTTTTAACCCAAAACTAGATGTTACAGTCGAACAACTGCTGAGTACACCAGAACGAGAGTATCCTTCTAGTTTAAGCGATTCCTCCCTTGATCTTCAACTTTGTCAAAACGTCGTCAAGAATCTCTTCAAGGTGATTTTGTATCTACCTCACAGTTCTTACTGCACACCCTTTTGATTGATGATGTTCACATATTTATTTCTGCATCACGATCTTTCACGATTCTCTAAATCTATAATCAAGGAAACAAGTGTGTTAAAAAAGAATCAAACTCTTTTTCAAGATATGGCCTATCCTATAGATATTTTCCCTGATGAATGAGTATCGATTTCTAAGGAAACAAATCATTTATATTATCTAGAAATGCAAAAATAAAATCTCAGTAAAATGTGGAATCAACAATTCTTTTCAATCTCCCCCTTTTTTGCATTTCTGGACAAAACTTTAGAACGGGATGATCCATCAGTGTACAACTCCCCCTCCATGTAACTCCCCCTAAATTTGCCATGTGTTGTTAGTAGTGTTGTGACTCGTGTTGGCAAACACTATCACACAACAACGTAAGACAGGCCCAGATAGACAGCAAAACAAAAACCAACTAAGCGCACTAGAATAAAAGAAAGGAAGAGAAACTTAGTTTGAAGAAAGAACGTATTCTGCCTTGTCAGTCAGTAGCTCCAGCAGTATCATCATGGTCGGTACCATCACCGCTACCCCTACTATTATCATCATCCCTTACTCCCCCTTTTTGGACAGAAGGCACGCCTCCCCCTAGTAACATGTTGTAAGTAGCAATTTGTGTTTCAAAATAGGAGATGGTTGCATTGGATTGGGAGATCAGCTGATTGGCAAGAACAATGGTGTCACGAGCCTGCTGAATCTGTTGAACACCGAAAGCAAGGGTTCTCCGACTTCGATTAGAGGTTCATCCTCCGCTTTCACAAATCCCTGGGATTCAAGGATACCAAAAATTAGGGATGGATACGGGAGTGTGACAGACCTCAACTGTCCTTCTGCAAACTGCATAACAGTGGAAAACACTAACTCCCCAAAGTTGAAATTCCGGCCCGTGCCGATGGTAAATAGGGAGACAGCTTGAAGGCGGGTGACCACAGTAGTGTTTCGAGACGGGGTCCAGTTGCGTATGGCAGTTTTGTGGAGAACTGAGTAGAAGGATGTCAGTTTTGCTGCTGCTAGACGCTCTGGGAGCTGTGGATACTGAGTGACCAATCCCCCGGTGAGAACCGAAGTGATGTAGTCAATATGTGGAAGGTCATCCACATTCTCATTGGTAGGTGTATGGTAGAAGGCATTGATAATTTGCGGAGAGAAATCGTATATGACATCCCGAACAAAGACACGCCCGTACCTAAGTGACCTCTTATCTCCAACACTGGTGGTCAGATTGCAATAGAATTCAAGAACAGGTCGTCTAGCATAAGGCATTACAGAGTTCACTGTGGAGCTTAGCCTGCGGATGTTAAGAAATGTGGTGAGATTGTACCTTCCATACGCTTCAAAATCAATATTGCGTTCTTCAACAAAATTCCTGTTTGCATACAGGTACCAATGGCCCACAGCAGTCTCGGAGTAAAATTGAGGAGAGAAGGAAGTGGCCAGGTTATAGTCCTCGTCAACAGTGTTGTCAACACCCGGTGTAGCACCAGTGCCAACATTTTCAGCAGCTGCCTCAGTGTCAACTGAATGGCCAGAGTGCTCACTAGACTCTTGAAATTCAGCCTCCATGGCAGTGTCAGATGAGGAGGTATCAGAGGGTTCTGGTGGGGCTGCATCCTTATGAGGAATCGAAGCACCCTTGTGTTTTGCTTCTCGTAAGTTGTTAAGGAAGTCAGCCAGGGATTGTTCGTCCTCTGAAGAAAAGCCGACTTCCGGGGATCTGTCAGGTTGTTGCCCAGAGGATGTGGTCGGAGCAGTGGATTTCTTCACACGAGTAGAACGCTTCCGATGTACTAACTCAAAGTTGTCATCATTCGAATCATCTCCGGACGAGAAATCTGGGTCGAGTGTGAAGTATGTGGCCATCCGCGGTTTCTTTGGAGCATCAAAATTGGGACTATATCCTGCCTGCCGTTTAGATCGCCGGAGAGCGGTGGTGTTTTGTGGCGGAAAGGCTCGGCGAAGTGCTTCGTAGTCGATTGGCATGCCTGGGTACCATGGATTTCCAGGTTCTCCCGGGGCAATTTCCTCAAGCGGGGCAAGTTGGGGAAGAACGGGCACAATTTGCAGAGGATTGTGAGCAGGAGTCTCAGGCGGTGGTGTTGGAGGTGGTGTTGATTCACGTCTGGGCACACTATGAGTTGTCTCCATTTCACTTCGGATGTCTTGTGGATCGAATTGATGATCTGCCATAACCAAGAAGAGGCGAGTTCAGTATCGCTTGGGAGTGATAAGTACCCCGAAAAAATATCGAAAAGCAATGAGTGATCGTGAAACACAGTGGCCAGAGAAATGTGATTAATACAGGAGAAATCAAATAACATGGTATTTAAACCCTAGCACCAACGGTAACAATTTGAATCGAACGGACGCAACAGTAACGGTAAAAAAAAACGGGTTAGCCTGCGACAACGGTAACAATTTCATCAAGGTTTCAAATTCAGGATATAGAGGAACCACTGATGGCCCACTCCGATTTGTAACCCACAGAAGATAAGACATATCAAATCCTCAAAATTTTGGTTTAAAAGAAAGTTTAATCAACCGTTATCTGTCAAGTCTGATCTCCAGCCTATTTTGATGTCTTCAAGAACCAACAAATAATATGCAAGTCCTAAAGATGCCTTTGGAAGATGAATGAAACAAAATGTCAGACAATGTATGAATCGTGAAATGTCTGAACTGAGTGTTGGCAACACCTCCTGGCAACACCACTGAGTTGAGTCAAACTTCCATAAAATTTTCTTTTGATTCAGAAATGGTAGCTCCCACACTAGAAGAACGGTCTTCAAAGGACTCCCCTAGGTAGCTTTTTCCATTATTATTTTTACATAGAAGTGGTAGCTCCCACACTAGAAGAACGGTCTTCAATGGACTCCCCTAGGTAGCTTTTTCCATTCTATTATTCTTTATCCCCCCCCTTTTTTTTGTTGTTTTGCCTCTTTTCTGTTTTTCTCCTTATGCTCGCATTTTCCAAGTCACTTTTGTACTTTAGACACGATCACGAATTCCGTGGATATCTTCAACTACTCGATGCCTTGGATTGAGCATAATTTACACCTCGACATTTGATTGAAAGTATGACTCACACAGGAGGTACCTTTCAGAAATTCCCTTCACTGTTCAGACTTAACACACATAAATAGGATGATTATGATTATGCAGTATGTCTAGTATCCTAAAGAAATGATATGCACCAATGGTGTTGTCACCGGTGTTGGGAACACCGACGACAATACTAGTGTGTGATTATTGTACGCACATGCTGAGAGACTTCCGAAGATTGGAAAATCTCTCAAAATCCAAAGGTTTCGTGAATATATCGGCTAGCTGGTTTTCAGTCCTAACAAACTCTAGTCGAATTATTCCTTTTTCAACCAAATCTCGAATGAAATGATGTCTTATATCTATGTGTTTTGTTCGAGAGTGTTGAACAGGGTTTTTAGAGATGTCAATCGCACTTGAGTTGTCACAGTAAACTATCATCCTGTCACTATGAAAGCCATAATCCTCTATCATTTGATTCATCCAAGCAAGTTGTGAACTACAGCTTGCTGCTGCGACATATTCGGATTCGGCTGTGGATAGTGACACGCAATTCTGTTTTTTACTGTACCATGACACTAGATTGTTTCCTAGATAAAAACATCCTCCCGACGTACTCTTTCTATCATCTAGATCCCCTGCCCAGTCTGCATCAGAAAACCCCACTAAATTGGTGTTAGTTTCTCTAGTGTACCACACACCTAATTCTAAAGTTCCAGCAATGTATCTCAGTATGCGTTTCACGGCTTTAAGGTGGGATATTTTTGGATCAGATTGGTACCTAGCACATAGACACACACTGAACATGATATCGGGGCGAGTGGCAGTTAAGTATAGAAGGCTACCAATAATGCTGCGGTACATGGTGTTGTCAACACCGTCTGCAACACTATCTTTTGACAGTTTCTCACTGGACCCCATAGGAGTTCTCATGTGTTTGGAGCAATTATTCGAAAATTTCTTAATCAGATTTTTGGCATACTTGGATTGACATATGAAAATTCCATCATGTAGTTGCTTAACTTGTAATCCAAGAAAGAAATTTAACTCCCCTACCATACTCATTTCAAACTGCGAAGACATATGGTGTACAAATTTATCAACCAGATGTTGCGATGATGCACCAAATACAATGTCATCCACATAAATTTGACAAATCAGAATATCATGCTTGAGTTTTTGTGTAAAGAGAGTTTTGTCAACCTCACCTCGTTTGAAGCCCAAGTTAATCAAGTAGTCGGCCAACCTACCATACCATGCTCGAGGAGCTTGTTTCAATCCATAAAGAGCCTTTTTCAGTTTGTAGACATGGTCCAAGTAGTGTGGATCTTCGAATCCTTTTGGTTGGCTAACATAGGCTTCCTCATTTAGGATCCCATTCAAGAATGCGCTTTTAACATCCATTTGGTACAATTTTATATGCATATGACAAGCAATGGCGAGCAACAGACGGACAGACTCAATACGGGCTACAGGTGCGAAGGTTTCATCAAAATCCACCCCCTCAACCTGTGTGTACCCTTGAGCGACCAGTCGAGCTTTATTTCTAACAATGTTACCAGATTCATCGGTCTTATTTTTAAAAATCCATTTTGTTCCAATGACATTTGTATTTGGGGGTCTTGGCACTAAATCCCACACATCGTTGCGCACAAATTGCTCAAGTTCTTCGTGCATTGCATTTACCCAAAATTCATCTTTAAGTGCTTCTGTTATATTTTTGGGTTCAATTAATGACACAAAGCAGGAGTGACTAACCTGAGAGTATGTGGAGCTCATACATACCAGACCAATCATCTTTCGATAGTCCACCTTGTCCTTTTTCCTTGTTTGCACATCTTCATGTACTTCTCCAATAACTTGAGACAATGGGTGATTCTTTTGAATTTTACTGGTGATATCTATCACATCATCCAAAATCACATCATCCTCACCTTCTTTATTTTCCACAGATTCGGTAGGATCCTGAGATGGTGTTGTGCTTGGTGTTGCTGGACTTGACTCAACACCAGTCTCAGCACCAGTATTAGTTTCCAGTAGTCCTTCAGTGTCATCCTCTTTTGATTTCCCTGTCAAATCAGCAAGATCATCAAATACCACATTGATTGACTCCATCGTTGTTCTAGTTCTCAAATTGTAGACACGATAGGCTTTACTATTCACAGAATATCCAAGGAAAAGACATTTATCGCTCTTGGAGTCAAATTTAGCAAGGTGGTCTCGATCATTCAATACATAGCCAACACAACCAAAGATATGAAAATATTTAAGGTTTGGTTTTCTCCCCATCAAAATTTCATAGGAAGTCATAGTGGATCCCCTTCGTAAGAAAACTCGGTTCGAAATATGGCATGCAGTATTCAAAGCCTCAGCCCAAAAGCGTTTTGACACACTTTTGGAGCTAAGCATAACCCGAGCCATTTCTTGCAGGGTTCTATTTTTCCTTTCTGCTATTCCATTTTGTTGAGGAGTCTTAGGAGCAGAAAACTCATGTGTTATACCCTTTTTGTCACACAGGGATGAAAAATGAGAATTCTTAAACTCCTTTCCATGATCAGTTCTAATTTTAACCACCCTTAAATCAAACAAGTTGGTTATTTTTGCATGCAGTTTTTTAAAAACATCGAAGGTCTCAGATTTTTCTCTAAGGAAGCTTACCCAAGTGAAGCGCGAAAAATCATCAACACAAACAAATGAGTACTTCTTACCGCCCAGGCTTTCAACTTCGATTGGTCCCATTAGATCCATGTGTAGGATTTCAAGGCATCGTGTTGTCCCGAAGTGTTGCAACACCGGGTGAGCAACACGTGTTTGTTTTCCCTTCTGACAAGACCCACAGACGTACGTATTATCTGATCTTAAATTGGGCATACCTCTTACAGCTTCATACTTGCTCAGATTTTTCAGGATCTTGAAGCTTACATGACCTAATTTTTGATGCCATAGGTCCAAGTTGCTTACCTTGGCACTACGGCAATTATTGCCTTCGCCCACGAGATAGCAATTGTCAGCAGACCGGGTTCCTGTCATCACACAAACATTTGCATTATTAATGACCTCACACTTATCTTTATTGAATCTAACATGCAAATTTTCATCACAGAGTTGACTTATGCTTATTAGGTTTGAGTTAAGTCCTTCAACATGGAGAACATTGTGGAGTATGGGAAGCCCGTCAACATTCAGAGTCCCTTTGCCTACAATTTTCCCTTTGGCACCTCCACCATATGTCACCCGACCACTTGCAACTTCAAGATAATCAATGAGGTGTTCTTTAGATCCCGTCATATGACGGGAACACCCACTATCAAAGTACCATGCTCCTGAAATGTTAGTTTTTAACGAGGTATAAATAACATTGCATAGAGTTACTGTTTTGGGTACCCAGATTTTCCTTGCAGGGGGTTTCTTGATTCCAGTATTGTACTTGGTGTTGGAAAACACCTTATGCAACACTTCATTTGAATGCCAATACAAGTAATCGTTTCTCAGTTTGTAGCAGAAGGGTCTGATGTGCCCAGGCTTATGGCAGTAATGACATATAAAATTACGCTTACTTTTATTGAGTCTTGCTGATGAAGCACACTTTTTAATTCGTGACGCCCTTGCTGAGGAGTGAGCTTTTGGGAATGAAGTGGATGAATCAACAGACTTCAGTTTTTGTTCAGTGCTTGGCTTTGGAGTGGGGACAGTTTTTGGAGGCATGTCCGTTGATAAGGGGTCAGTACAATCTTCTCCTTTCACAAATACTGTGGTCTTTGAGCGAGTGTTGGACGACTCTCCATGCTCATACGTGCTTTCAACATAGCCAAGACCAGACTTACTCCTCGATCCCATGTTCAGCATTGTGTCAAGCTTTGAAGAGCTTGCATTGAATTTTGCAAGTGTTTTTGATGCCTTTTCGAGCTCATCTCTAACTTTACATAGTTCAATGTCCTTCCTACTCAGCAAAGTTTCAAGACGTGACAAGTTGCTCTTTAGATCAGTATTCTCTTTTGTGAGTTTGGAGTTTGTCTCATTTCGTTTAAGCCAGTCATCATAGAGTTCTTCGTACATCATCTGGACAGTTTCCACAGTTAGTTCTTCTTGATCAACTTCCTTGATGTCTGTACAACCTAAATTTCCCAGAGATTTGATATTAAGGCATAGTGATCTTGAACTAGTGTTGCGACCCGGTGTTGCAACACAAGTGGCAACACCGAGGGGATTAACCTGCAGTCTATACATATCATGATGAACAGCAGAAAAAGAGGTACAATCGTCTCCTTCCTTGGAGCCGTATTCCTCATCAGTGTCTTCGTCACTCAGTGTGGCTGTCATGATTTTATTCCTCCGAAGCCGATTGGCACACTCGTTGGCGTAGTGGCCAAATCCGGAGCATTCTCGGCATTGGACTGAATCAAGTTTCTTTGTTTCCGGTCGACCTGGGGTTTCATTCCTAGATTTGAAATTTCCTTGAGTAGGAACAAAAGTTTTGTTTCTTTCAGTGGGAGTGAATGAGGGTTTCAGTGTAGACACAGGTTTCTTTTTGTCTCTCATCCGCTTCAAGTAGTCGCCAAATTTCTTGGTGATCAAGGATATTGTTTCTTCACCTAGATCAGACTCATTTGCCTCTTGAATTAGGTTGTTTACAGAATCATCGGTGGTTTGCAGGGCAATTGCTTTTCCTTTACTTCTTGTCTGTAGCTCTAAATTCATCTCAAATGTTCTGAGAGAGCTGATTAGTTCCTCCAGATTAAGCTTAGAAGTGTCCTTGGATTCGTCAATAGCACAGATTTTGATATTAAACCGCTCCGGAAGAGATCTCAGGACCTTGCTAACCAGTCTTTCATTTGACATAGAATCACCGAGACTACTGGCCTCATTTGCTATCTCACGCAATCTCCGATCATATTCCATAATAGTCTCGTTTTCCTCCATCCTTAAACTTTCAAATTTAGAGGTCAACATCCTGAGTTTGGTTCTGCGAACACTCTCTGATCCTTCGCAGTGCTTTTGAAGAATATCCCAGACTTCTTTGGCGGAAATGCAGTTGGTGATGAGACTGAACATATTAATATCCACCGAGGTGAATATCGCATTTAGCGCCTTGGAGTTGAAGTTCGAGGTTATAACTTCATCATTGGACCAGGAACTTTCAGGTTTGCTACGACTGTCTCCATCACCATCAACTATCTTCGGCGGGGACCATCCATCCAAAACACGTTGCCATGCCCTTTCTTCTATAGATTTGATGTACACTCTCATTTTGACTTTCCAGAGAGCATAGTTCGAACCATCTAGGACTGGTGGTCTAAAAACCGTGTTAGACCCTAGTGAATCCATTGAGCTATTAGTGTATTTCCTGCAAATAGCAATAAACCAGAATCAAACACTTAGTGTATCAAGTGATGGCTCTGATACCACTTGTAAGAATTATTGCGCATTAATTGTCAGGAAATAAAGATTAAAAACTTGTATGTCAGAATTAAGTGTTGTGGTTGGTGTTGTCAACACGGCACACAACACAGCAGCGGAAATTGACTGATCAAATTATAAACTGAGTAAAGTAACTAAAGAGCAGGATTCAATTATGCACAAGTACTAATACTTGTGCAAAGCCTCAAGGCAACAAATTCACTAGAAAAGTATGTAAATCGTTTACACACAAAACAGATACTAGTGAGAATAACGAAACATAAATTCCTTGACACGCCAAGGAATTAAACGACATCAAATAAAAACTTTTAACCCAAAACTAGATGTTACAGTCGAACAACTGCTGAGTACACCAGAACGAGAGTATCCTTCTAGTTTAAGCGATTCCTCCCTTGATCTTCAACTTTGTCAAAACGTCGTCAAGAATCTCTTCAAGGTGATTTTGTATCTACCTCACAGTTCTTACTGCACACCCTTTTGATTGATGATGTTCACATATTTATTTCTGCATCACGATCTTTCACGATTCTCTAAATCTATAATCAAGGAAACAAGTGTGTTAAAAAAGAATCAAACTCTTTTTCAAGATATGGCCTATCCTATAGACATTTTCCCTGATGAATGAGTATCGATTTCTAAGGAAACAAATCATTTATATTATCTAGAAATGCAAAAATAAAATCTCAGTAAAATGTGGAATCAACAATTCCTTTCAAAACCCACCCACAAAAACAATCATCACTTCTCAATTCCATGGTTGCATACCAGAAACATGTTGAAAGGATGGATCGAAACGGAAATCAGATGAAATGGAGGAGCTGGAGAAGGAGCTGAAGCTGGGCGAAAGCGCAATTTGCCTAAGCTCCTCTCTTTTTAAAACGGCTCCAACCAGTCGCTCCCAGTCGTCGTACACCTTCGACATCACTTTGGCTTTGAAGTCACTCTGTACTTCATTGTCCATAAAATAATTTTTTCATCAATCGAAGCACTGCACATTTAAGAAAATTATGTTTTCTCTGCTTAACATTTATTCTTAATTTTCAATTTGAAAAGACATATTGACATGAGAAATTATATTTTTAAAATTTGTGAGCTCTTCGATTCTATTTTTCAGTTTTTTCATACTATTATAAACACAATATTTTATTTTTAATGAATTTTATAATTTTTATATATTTAATTTAAATTATTTTTATTAATTAATGTCTATAAATTTGTGAAATTTTTGATATTTTTTATATAGATTTAGAAAGACTAAAAGTTGAAAAATCATGATAAAATATTTAATATTTCAGATATAACTAATAAATTTTGTGAGCTTTTCAACCCTATTATATATGAGTGAGTCTCATGTGAGACCGTCTCACGGATACTAATTTGTGAGACAGGTCAACCTCACTCACATTCACAATAAAAAGTAATACTCTAAGCATAAAAAATTATACTTTTTCATGGATTACCCAAATAAGATATCTGTCTCACAAATTAGACCCCTGAGACCGTCTCACACAAGTTTTTGCCATTATATATTTCTAACTTTCCTATACTGTTACAAGTAAATTAGATGATTATAAAATAATATTTTTAGGAACTTAAGAATTTTTTGTGTTTAAATTGTATTTATTAGTTAATATCAAAAAAATTTATGAAGTTCTTGATAATTTTATGTAGATAATAAGAAATATTAATTTTTTTACTTATTCACTTATGACAAAATAATAATAAGAATTACATTTATTATTTTGAACTTTTCCGATGATGAATTTTTTTTTTTTTTTTTTTGCTTTTCTAATAAAATATCTATCTACATTTCTTTTCTGAAGAAATTTTTTTCCCTAATATATTATATGCTCTTGAATTTTCATGTATTTTCTCTTAATTTTTTTATCAAGTAATTATATCAATAATTTTAAAATTAATATATACGACACATCTATTTTAATCACTTAATTTTTTCCAGTTTTTTATATTCTTTATACTTCAAATTTCAGGAGTTCATTCTTGCTCGTTAACAATTAATTCATACACTTAATTATGTTGCGAAATAGCTATAATTAATATATATAATATGTGAAGAAACCGAGTGAGAATTCAAAAAAAAAAAAAACACATGCAAGCATCAAATACATTAATAAAAATCAAATCTGATGATGAAAAGAAAACATGAAAATTATATATGATGATAACATAACTGAATTTAATCGAAAATAGAATGAAAAATAAAATAAAAAGATGAAAAAGATATCGAAAGATTTAAAAATCGTACAAGAAAATGATTGAAGAAACTTAATCATGGTTGTTTTAAATGATAGATAAATTGTGAAAAATATTTGTTATTAAATAATTTGTGAAAAAAAAATATGTATCTACATTAATTTGCAAATTTACGGTCAATATGTATAATGTACTTAAGTTCATTACTCAAGTGCAATATACGTGTTTCGCCGCTGACAGTAAAATAATGTTATTATTTCTTAATTAATTTACCATCTCAGCTTTATTCATATTGATTGATAAAGAAGATATTTTCGTAATGGGAAATTGGTTGACAATGGTGAAAAAATTGGTACACCGTTGAAATTAAAATCATATGGGATAACCATGAAATCTGAGGGAAAGAGAGGGAGTCTTCTCACCCTCGCAACTTAAGACAAATGAAACAATAAACATAGACACAAGTTTAGAATAAACAAACAAAATGTTTTTATATTCTCATGTTTTGCTGACAGATATTCCCCAAGCAAGAAATTGTCATTCCCACCATCATGGGATATTTTTTGTGGAAGCAACTTTGCTTATTGTTTGACAATCTTGGCCTATTCAATTCATCAATACATATAAAATGAGTGCAAGTAAATATAAAATACATGTTGGATTCTTCCACAGCGATGTGATTCATGCGCTCTGGATATCTGAAATGCAACTGACAAACTATAAAAGAGTATAAACATCATCCTAAATCACCAAAAATTCGGAAACAAAAACAGGGAGGGGCAGGTAAAAGGGTAAAAAGAAATATAATTTACAACAATAAAAACTATCGATCAAATACAAAGTTGCGAGTCCAAACCACGAACGGAGAATCATCTTGGCCCAGATAATTCATCGGGACGAATATTCGAAGTGGAGTCGTTAATTAACCAATTACTGCTAGGGTGAAACGTATGATTGAATTCTTGACGGAACATTTCTTCCTTCTGCCATTCCTCCCACCTCTCAGCCAAGCCATCACCCTCAAGCATCCTCACGACTTCCGACATCCTTGGACGCTCCAATGGAGAGCTCTGCGTACAGAGCAGAGCTACTTGGATCAGCTGTTCCACCTCTTCGTCCACATAATTACCTCGAAGATCCGCATCGACCAGCGTCTCCAACTTTTTTTCCTTCAAAAGTCCCCTGACCTGACACTTTTCAAATATATGCAATTTCATGTATGAACTGAGATGAACCCTGAACAGTAATTGAAATGTTTCGCGGATACCGACCAAATTCCAAACTAAAATAATTTATAGTCTCCGTCGGACCAGACCACAGGTCAAGACCTTGTCGGAACCAGTAGATTGATCCCGACCCTTAACTGTAATTGGCATGGCCAATTCACAAAACCATCATTTCCAGCGAACCAGGTTTGGTTCACAAGTGAAACATGGTCATCTCTAGTTTCCGTGAGTGTAAAAACAGATTCAGCATCAAAAATTCCAAGAAGCTATGATAAATATTAAAGACTCATCGGTACAAACAGTAAAAGTGAAATAATATGGCTCACCCAATCGAGTAACATCAAATCATCGTTATTGGCAAGCCGAGCAAGATTAAAAGCTCTCTGACCAGTGATCAGCTCAAGAAGCATGACCCCGTAACCGAAAACATCAGTTTTCTCGGAGCATCTACCAGTGGAGAGGTATTCGGGAGCAATATGACCAATTGTTCCACGAACAGCCGTGGTAACATGAGTATCCTCGGAGTCCATAAGTTTGGCCAGCCCAAAGTTACCTACAACTGCTTCAAAGTCCTCATCCAATAATATACTCGCAGCTTTGACATCCCGGTGAATGATCTTAGGGTCACAGTGGTCATGCAAAAAAGCAAGTCCCCTCGCAGACCCCAATGCTATCCGTTTTCTTATTTGCCAATCAAGGGGAGGTTGAGATTCAGGTCTTTCTACAGTAATGCACCAATAAGTTCATTAAAAATATTAAAAAATACATAGTTCGGGCTGTACTGGACAACCGGCACATGATCCTCTAGAATCACGTAGTATTTCAACAATACTGTTTTCAGCTGCATTGGTTTGGTGCTAAATGAACTGAATTTTCTAGATAGTGTCTGAAGCAGTTTATATTTAACAATCTCTAAATCGAGGCTTTTATATCAAAATGCAAACATAACATCTTAACTTAAAAGAACCGGCACATATCAATCAAGATGTGCAACATTCAATATGAGAATGATTTTAATAAAATGCTTTATAACCAGATACTCAGCTCTTGATGAAACATAAAAATGACAAACCCAGTAAACAATATGAATAGCAGATCAAGTGTACCTCTCAAGCACGATGCAACACTTCCATTAGCCATATAAGGATAAACAAGCAACCTTTCTGTAGGAGTCATGCAAAAGCCACGCATGCGAAGTAAATTTCGATGCACAGCCAAGCTGATCATTTCCACTTCTGTTTGGAATTGAAGCTCCCCAGGTTGATTGTGCTTTTCTTCCAGTCTTTTTACTGCTACTAGAGAACCATCAGCTAACCGACCTTTGTAAACCTTACAAAATCCACCTCTGCCAAGGATATTTTTATTACTGAAATTATCTGATGCAACTTGCAATTCGCGTAGTGAAAATCTTTCGAGCTGTCCCAGATGTACTTCTGGATGATCATCAGCAACAGTAATACACAAAATAAGCGAAAATCTAAAAGCTATACATTTGAAGATGATATTTTCATCCTTTTTCTAAATCCACAAATTACCAGGACCATCAAAGAAATGTTTCTCTGGCTTCCTTCTACGATACCAAGCAAGCACAATCGCAGGGGCAGCAAATAGACGGGGACAATGTTTTTTATTTTTTTTAATGATAAGAATGCTTGTTTGATTATATCACAAATATTTTGGCCATAATACAATGTTGTTCTTTTTATATTTGTATCTATACTCACATATTTAAATTTAAAAAAAGCTTCAGTAATTAAAAAGGAAAATGGAACGGGCCTGTTGATCCAACTCCTGGAGTTCGACTCGGCTCATGCCAGTTCAAACAACAATTAACTTATACTAACCAAGTAATTCGAGTTCCGTACGTCGTGCCTAAGAAACACCAAGTTAAACTAATCCAGGACGAAAATATGAGGAAAGGATATTCTTACGTTACTTAACAAGATTAGAAATAAAAACAAAGGAAATATCGCCAAACTACAGTGATTCGAGGAAAATTGGAATACTTGCTAAAAAATAAAGACTCGAATTGCTAAAGTCGTCACTCTGCCAATTTTTATCAGAATCTGGTTGCCCACTTTGCATGGTTTGAAACGTGATTAAGTGGGTTAGCCACAAAAATGGAAAGAAACCCACCCACAAAAACAATCATCACTTCTCAATTCCATGGTTGCATACCAGAAACATGCTGAGAGGATGGATCGAAACGGGAATCAGATGAAACGGAGGATCTCGAGCTGAAGCTGGGCCAAAGCGCAATTTGCCTAAGCTGCTCTCTTTTTAAAACGGCTCCAACCAGTCTCTCCCAGTCGTCGTACACCTTCGACATGACTTTTGCTTTGAAGTCACTCTGTAAATGAAGAATCGTTCCATGTTCACTTCATTGTACATAAAAAAATAATTTTGAAATCAATCGAAGCTTTCATTTAAGAAAGTGATATTTTCTCTACTTAACGTTTCTTCTTAATTTTCCATTTGAGAAGGCATTGACTTACATTTTTTAAATCTAACGTACGTCACTGTACGATTTATAATTATGAATTTTTTAATATATCTTTATTTATTTAAATCATCAAATTAAATCAATAGTTTTTTTTAATGAATTCTTTATAATTTATTATTCAGCTTAGTTGACTTTTGAGATCAATAGTTTTTTTTATTGAATTCTTTATAATGTATTATTAAGCTTAATTGACTTTTGAGATTAATATATATTGAATTCATTAATTTATCAATGATTTTTCTTAATTGCTACTAAAATTTGTAACTAGACTGAGTTGATTTCTTCATGATTTCTAGTGAAATTTTAATATTTCTATCTTATTTTTTCTTTTATTTTACATATAAGTACGTCACTTTTGCAACAAATTGATTTTTAAATAGCCGTTTCTGAAATATTAATATTTATGCTTAAAGATTAGGAGGTGTCCCATTAAAATTTTTTAAAAGGAACAAATACAGTTATATTTGACATCATATATAATCTATTCAAGTTTTCATTTGTTTGTAAAGTTTGATGATTAGATATGCCGTTTATTTTGCATTAATGTGTAATGCAGCCACTCGATTCTTTCACACAGCTAAAATGGAGTTTCAGATTTTTTATTTTAGAGAAAAAGAGGAACTATTGACTTGTTCAATGAGAGTAAAAAATTGTCAAATTTAACACACTAAAATTAGTTTTTATTTACAATGTCAACCACACAAAATTACATATTTTTTTAATCATATTTAATTTCTTATCCTATAAAATCAAATATTTAAGAGACCGATTGAAGCACCAAATCACAAGAATCAAGATTTTTAGAGTTAAATTTTTTATCATAAGACATAATATATAACTTTTGCTTATTCTTTCACAATCTTGGCCTATTCAATAATGAGTGTGCTTTATCATCAAATATGAAATACATTTTGGGTTCTTCCACACCGATTCCTGCTATGGATATCTGAAATACAAAGTTACCAGTTCAAACCACCACTGGAAAATCATCTTGGCCCAGATAATTCATCGGGATGAATATTCCAAGTGGAGTCGTCGATCATCCAATCAGTGTTCGGGTGGTCGAATTCTTAAAGAAATCTGGGCCACGCCATCAGCATTCTCACGTGATGCCACCCGGGTCGAACGGTGGAGTCGGGTCGGGAACTCTACCGGGTAAGCTATCAAGAATACGGAAAGAAATATGAGCTAAGACGGCGAACTAGAAGGAAGGTTCTTCGTTTGTTTTTGAAAGATCTGCGGATAAGAAAAACAACCACGTGAATGGGCGCCGGAGGGGTCCCCGGCGTGGCCACTCCGATGCTTAAGTCAGCAGGGTACTCAAGCAATAGAACCAATGTAGCCAAGTGATAGCTGTGATATTGGTGTGAAATAAATGAGAGTGTTAAATGTTCATTAATATCTGAATGAATGAATAAATGCAAACCTGGTATTTATAGTGGAGGAAATAATGATGACCTCGTTTTTTGGGATGTGCGCATTAAATATACTAGGGTGGCTGATTATACCCTATTGTTCTGACATGTCAAATCATATACTAGTCATATCCCATCTGTCCAGTCACCCATTAATGTTAACCAAAGGAAAACAAGTCGGCCGCGTGCATTTTGTTAAGTCAACGTCATTAAATGCTTCCCTCGCATCGAGATGTCAGAAGAGATAGTGGTGCCAGAACTCTGGTGCTATGTCCTGAATCAACCACTCGGGAGATGGGCTGTCCTGATCCGGGCATCGCTCATGGGCCTGACCCATGACCCGAGCATTCTCGGGATCCATCAACTGCCCGGGACATATCGGGGCATCATCACTCCCTCCTTAAATAGTCGGGCTAGAGTCTACTCGCTGTCCCGATTAGTCCCTCATGCCCGGTCAGGAAAGCCATTTTGATACACCTTCCGGAATGAGCATAGTTACACAGACGTCGGTATATGGTGAAGACTCGCGAGGTACATCAATCAATCACATCTCCCACGTTTTTATGTTTTCGAGGATGATTTATCGCAATATTTCGATATGCGTGCACGTCTTTTCAACTTTCTGGTGCAATTTCCAATGTCCATCCTGACCGTCTATGTATCCAAAGATTCGAAGGTTGTGATTAGCCCCTTGCTATTATAAATATAGCAACGTCTTTTTTCCCAAGTCACCATTAACTAGTTGGTCATAAGAGTCAAATGGCGAGTTCCAGTAATCTGTCGAATTCAGACATGGAGGAAATCTCATGGCGGTTGATTGGGAAGAAGAAAACCGAGATAGAAGATGAAGTGTTCCATAAGATTGTTCGTTACTGGGAGAAACTTCAGAGGTTACAACTTCTCCACGAGACCGGGGAAGCAAATGCTTCTAGACTGGTGGTAAAGATGGAGAAGTACCGGGAACGTCTGAATGTTACCGAGGAGGTGAACATCTTTGAGGGCGACTACATATATCAACTGATGTTGCACAAAGAGATGAGAATCCTATCGGGCATTACGAGCACCGATAGCTTCCAGAAGTCTTCCACAAATGAACTGAGAAGATGGAAGACTATGTGGGTACTCTTTGTAGAAGAAGAATACTCTGATGTAATTAGTAGAAATGCTAACAAATGAATAAAATTACTCTTCTGTTTCACCCTCGCTTTGTATTTTTAAGATCTGGTCTGGGTCTTTATTACTGAATACCTGCTGAACAAACCAAACAAAGGTATCCAACTAACAATGGTAATGATTGATCACCGGCTTCGCTTTGAAACATTACGCTGGGCCCTGGCACTCTCTTAGAGAGGATACGAAGCCCCAAGGCTTGTGATATCCGGGTAGTCATAATGATGTATGCATTATCATTAAACACTATTTGGGAAACCTTTCATATTCGGGGTCGTTTCGATAACTGCATACGCTTTTTGGTCTATCCCACATAGTTTTCGAGGCCTTTATTGATCGTTCACGTGCACTGGTTTTAATGGCTATGATACATTCTCCTTCCCAATAAATGACGGCATGCTTTAATTAACCTTAGGCTCTTCACATTCCCTCATCTCAAACGTCTTTTCCTCCCTCTCCTATAAATAAATTGGTGGATAAGATGCACCCATATCAGCAGAACAATGTCAAGCTCCAGCGACTCCAGTACTTGCAGCAGTGCCATCTCTTCTGTTGGTGTGCAAAGTCAAATCCCAGCGGAGTTACGTCCCTATGTAGAGCTTTTCAAAAAGAATGTCGACGAGTACATTCTGGCCAAATTCATATGTACTTGGCATAAGCTTCAATTCATCGGCCTACTTTACTTGAACGGCACAGTCCTCACTCGTTCTCAAAGGATGGTGATGAGGAAATACAGGCGGGAGCTAGGGGTATCCCGCATTGAAGAGTTGCTGACTGACCAGAACCTGCTGCATGCCATGCTGTGGAAGGAATGGCGGCATCTAAATAAGGTTTCGAACACCGATTCCTTTGTCAATCTTGGCATCCAAGAAGTTACTGACTGGATGGATGAGTGGAAAGGTCGAGTGGCCAATGAAATTTCTGTAATACGACGCCGACCATTCCCTTAATGAAATTTAGACGATTATTTCTTGCGTCTTCTTTTAATTCTTTGCAAATGTTTTAACACAAGCTAAACTAATCATCACTCCGAAAACCGAAAAAGGTAGGCTTAAACATCTCAAAACGCCGGGTCCCCATGCTGTCCGGGCTTTTTAGCCGGGTGATGGGATCCTCTGCTCCCGAGTTATCTCGTAAGAGGCCGGGACTTTGCCTCTTCAATAATGGGTAATAGAACCATACGCGATGTTCTCATTCTTGACCATGATAGAAATGTTCTATCGGGGTGTATTGCCTCTTTACTTTTCCATGCATGGATATAGAAGAATAGTCCCTCGATGAATCGGAAAGTCCCGGTCTTTTAATATAGTGAGTATCCACCTTTCAACCTCGTATTTCCCGGGATATGAGTAAGATCGAGATATCACGTCATCTTAATCCTCCCATTCGATTTCCCAGTCGAGTATCGTGCGATCATAATGATGACATTCTGTTGACGCGTTGTCAGAGTCTGTTCCTATTTTCAGTTATTATGACGCCTCGATTTTAACACCCGTCTTTTCAACTTTTCCCGCCGAATGATGCCGCTCAATTTCCAAGGCCGATCTGGTTCGTCCAATTCTTATTTAAATCAACGGCATAGATTCCAACGTTCCCCTATATATAGCAGTACACTGATTTTTCGAAAACTACTTGCAAAGTTATTCTTCGGCGAAGCCCTGCTTGTTTTCTTCCTCGATCTCCTCTGTAGATTTCTCCGGCGATCTCTCTGGCTATCAACCATCATTCTCAATTCCTCTCAGTAAGTCTCTCTTTTCTGTGTCTTATTTGCTTCTTTTCCATCATGTCCAATTCCACCTCTTCCACCTCTGGCAAAAATGCTAGGGGCCTATCGGAGGACAATTCTCCCACCCCTTCTGACCAGTCTGTTCAGATTCCGAGGGGTATTCCTACTATTCCCTCTCGATCTTTATCCAAGAAGACCGCTAAAGCGTCTTATTCCCGACCCCTGGGCTCCCCGAGTAGAGGGAAGGATAAAATAACAGGGCCCTTCTGGTTTTCTACGGTGACTTCCACTCTCCGTCCGGGTAGTTTAGGAGACATCCGGTCCCTGGGAGCTATTCCTTCTACTTATGACATTAGGATTCCCGGACCTAATGACCATCCTGATACTCCTCCCCCCGGATACCACGCTTTCTTCCTTGAGCAGCTTAGGAGTGGTCTTCGTTTCCCGGTTCATCATTTCTTTGAAGGAGTTGCTCGATTTTTTAACCTTCCTCTCAATCATCTTCATCCCAATGCTTTTCGTATTATGGCAGCTACTTTTGTTTTGTTTCACATGAAACTTATTCTCATTAACTCCTCCATCTTTCATTATTTTTATTCTTGTCGATTTAATGATGGGGTTTTTTCTTTTATGGCCCGGATGCACTATCGGTTTTTAACCGACATCCCTTCTTCTTTAAAGGGATGGAAAACAAAATTTTTCTTTCTTAAATTTCCGACTCTCCCCACCTGTGCTTTGGGGTTTCTTCCTTCCATGCCCAAACAACCCGAG
This sequence comes from Primulina eburnea, assembly GCF_022965805.1. Taxonomy (NCBI): domain Eukaryota; kingdom Viridiplantae; phylum Streptophyta; class Magnoliopsida; order Lamiales; family Gesneriaceae; genus Primulina; species Primulina eburnea. The sequence continues at coordinate 15,417,849 of NC_133103.1, forward strand.
CTTCCCCGAGATTTCAAACCTCTTCCTCCTTTTACCGATGCCTGGGATGCTTTAGGAAAGCAATCCTTCTTATCTTCAGTGCTGATTGGGTCGAACAATCTGGCTTACTACGGGATCGGGTCCCGGCCTGAAGACCCTGTAGATCAGATCATCGACGGGTTTGATCAACCCGGGTTGCAGGCGGGTAAATCGCTTTTCTTGGCTTTTTTATTTTTTTCGTGACTTTACTTTCCTGACCCATTGTGTCTTTTGATGTAGCCGAAGAAGATATGATCAGAGCGAGCTTTCAAGAGGCTGCTGCTAAGAAGAAAACGGAGCAAAAGAGAATTAGAGCGGAGAAAAGGGCGAAGGAAACCCAGGAACAGGAGGAGCGCCGGGCCAGGGAGGCAGCCGAAGCTGGTGAATCAGAAGCACGACGAGCTAGGGAGGCAGCTGAAGCTCAAGAAACAGAAGAACGCAGGGCCAGCGAGGCAGATTTAGCCCGGGAAGCAGAGAGTAATGCCCAAGCAGGGGCCACTTCTCCCCGGGTGGGGCCTATCTCTTCGGGAGGGGAGGAAGACTCAACTTCCCTGAACCGTCGCAAGAGGAAAGCCACCATGGAGCCACGGGTGGAGACGATAGTGGTGGAAGATGAGCCCGAGGGGATGACCCCTTCTCCTGCTTTGGCTGATCCTTCTGCAGGCACTTCGGCGACGAGGCCTCTGGTTCTCCCCAATATTTTTGGGGATACCATTAGTTCAGATCTGCTGGGGGTGATCGGGAGCTTCCTCCGACCTGACGAGGTGGCACATCTTCAGGGAATGCACCCTAATATGCTTCTGAGCGAAGGAGCGGCCCGGACCTTCTCGGTAAGTTCATTTTTTGGCTCCCTCTCTCTTGCTTCTTCCTTTTTCCTACAAATTTTCCTGACCTTTTCATTACCAGGGTTTACAAATGTTACTTCATGGGCATGAACGAGTGGCGAAGATAGCCAAGAGAGCTAATTCCCAAACCAAGGCCGCTCAGGGAGCGCACGGCAAGCTCCAAGAGGAAGTAAACCGGATCAGGGAAATTCACGAGAATGTCCTGGCCCGGGAGAAGGCCGTTTGGCAGCAGCAGATGGACCTGCTCCAGGCAGAATTATCTGATGCCCGGGCGGAGGCGCAGTCGGCCAGGGCAGAAGCAGAATCCTCCCGTGCCCGGGCTGAGGATTTCGAGGCGTTAGCTGCTGAGTCTAGAGAAGGGGTGTTGGCGGCCAGAGAAGATGCAGAGTACCACCGGTCCGAGCTGAGGATTTTCAGGCAGCTGTGGACCTTTTAAAGAAAACCCAAGCAGAACAAATGTCACACTTCCTGAAGTCTTCTGACTTCAAACAAATGCTGGCCAGAAAAGCCTTCCCGTACTTCGAGCAAGGTTTCAACAAGTGTTTGGAGCAATTCGAGGAAGCCGGCCTGGTTCCAGCGGATATGGAAGATTTCCCGGATTTGGAGAAGGCTGCTGCATCTCTCCCAGATGATGACAAGGAAGATATGGATAAGCAGGACCCTCCTGCGGAATAAAGAACTTCTTTTACTTTTTTGTAATCTATACATGCATGTTTCTTTTTTTCGATTTTGCTTTGTTTAGTAAAATTTCGTAATTTCGATTGCTAAATGGGATATGGTTTACCCGGGTCGGGTATAGGTCCCTGAACCTAAAATATAATCCGGGGTACGGGTCCACCGGGCCAGGGTACGGGTCCCTGGACTTAAAAGATAATCCGGGGTACGGGTCCACCGGGCCAGAGTACGGGTCCCTGGGCTTAAAAGATAATCCGAGGTGCGGGTCCGCCGGGCCAGGGTACGGGTCCCTGGGCTTAAAAGATAATCCGGGGTGCGGGTCCGCCGGGCCAGGGTACGGGTCCCTGGACTTAAAAGATAATCCGGGGTGCGGGTCCGCCGGGCCAGGGTACGGGTCCCTGGACTTAAAAGATAATCCGGGGTGCGGGTCCGCCGGGCCAGCCTGGACTTAAAAGATAATCCGGGGTACGGGTCCACCGGGTCAGGGTACGGGTCCCTGGACTTAAAAGATAATTCTTTCGAGTAATTTCCTTCATTCAATGTAGAAATAACAGATACAAATATTTCTTAAGCATAATACTTCTTTAACTGAAAAGCATTCCATGGCCTTTTAAGAACATGTCCTTGAGGATCTTCGAGGTAATAGGCCGTACCAGAACTGACTTTTCTGATTACTCTGAAAGGCCCTTCCCATTTGGCTTCTAGCTTCCCCACATCACCCACCGGTTTGACTTTTTTCATAACCAGATCTCCCACATGAAAATCCCTTTTTCGGACGTGCTTGTTATAGGATTTTATGATTCTGCTGCGATAAGCTTCCATCCGGATGACCGCGCGATCTCTTTTTTCTTCCACAAGGTCAAGCTCCAGGGCTCGAGACAAGTCATTGTTGCTCGAGTAAGATTCCACTCGAGTGGAAGATTGCCCGATTTCTACTGGCAAGACTGCTTCAGATCCATAAACCAGACCATATGGGGTTTCCCGAGTGGATGATCGAGGAGTAGTCCGATAAGCCCATAAGACGCTGGGTAATTCTTCTACCCAATCTTTTCCTTTCCCCTGAAGCCGGGCTTTCAAAGCTTGCACAATGATCCTGTTGGTTACCTCTGTCTGGCCATTGGCCTGAGGGTAGGCTACTGAGGTAAAGGATTGCATAATCTTCATTTCCTGACACCAAGAGGTAATCTTTTTTCCTTGGAATTGCCTGCCATTGTCTGAGATTAATTTCCTGGGGATGCCATATCGGCAGACAATGTTTCTCCATAAGAATTTCATGATTTCATCCTCGGTGATTCTTGCCAACGGCTCGGCTTCTACCCATTTAGAAAAATAATCCACAGCTACCAGGAGGAACTTCTTCTGGGCGCGAACTGGCGGAAAGGGACCCACGATATCCAATCCCCATTGGTCGAAAGGGCATGATGCGGAGATCGGTTGCATGTTGGCAGTCGGGCGGTGATGGAAATTAGAGTGATGTTGACAACCTTGGCATTTCTGGACGAGCCGGGTAGCATCTTGGTTTACTTGAGGCCACCAAAATCCTGCTAAAATAACCTTCCGCGATAGAGCCGTTCCTCCGAGATGTTCCCCACAGCATCCCTCATGTACTTCCCGAAGGACATACTCTGTTTCTTCCCCCGATAGGCACTTGAGTAAGGGGCCCTGAAAGGATCGCCTATACAAAGCATCATTCAAAAGGGCAAACCGGGGTACCTGTTTCCTGATCTTTATAGCTTGGGCCCGGTCCTCTGGAAGTTTCCCCTCCTTCATATACTCTATGATAGGAGTCATCCAAGAGTCTTTTCTCAGTGGGGGTGCTTCTTCTTCAAGTGAGGATACGAGCTTCGAACAACAGAGAATCTCCCGGGTGCTTACTTCTGTCAAGGAAGCCGCCAATTTAGCTAACGTGTCGGCTTCGGTGTTCTCTTCCCGGGGAATCTGTTCGATACTCCAGTCTGTGAAGGATGAAGCTTGAGAAGTGATAAGATTCAAGTACTTGAGCATCTTCTCATTCTTAACTTCGTAAGCTCCTTTAATTTGTTGGGTAACCAGCTGGGAGTCGGAATAAATGATGATTCGGGAGGCCCCAATCTCACGGGCAGCACGCAACCCTGCCAGGACAGCTTCGTATTCTGCTTCATTATTCGTGACCCTAAAGTCAATCCTCAGAGCCAATTTAACCCTCTCTTCCAGTGGGGAGATCAAGACGACCCCCACTCCGCACCCTGCTATGTTTGAAGCGCCATCAACAAATACCCTCCACACTTTTTCTTCCTCAGGCTGGATCATTTCTGTTAAGAAATCTGATAGCGCTTGTGCTTTTATTGCAGCCCGGGGTTTGTACTCAATATCGTATTCTCCGAGTTCTACAGTCCATTTGATCATCCTCCCCGAGACCTCTGTATGAGTCATAATTCTTCGAGAGGAGAATTAGTGAGGACCACAATGGGATGTGATAGGAAATACGGTCTCAGCTTTCGAGCAGTCATTACCAAAGCCAGAGCAATCTTTTCTAATTCACTGTATCTCATCTCGGCTCCGCGAAGGGCGTGACTGACATAGTAGACAGGCTTCTGATCGGTCCCTTCTTCCTTGACGAGTACGGAACTAACAGCAATTTCGGTGGCTGAGAGATAGACCCACAATTTTTCTCCGGGCTCGGGTTTTGCCAAGACGGGCAGTTCAGCCAGGTGTTTTTTCAAATTTTGAAAGGCCTGCTCGCAGTTGTCATCCCAGCCGAATTTCTGTGCTTTCCTCAGAACTTGAAAGAAAGGATAGCTACGGTGTGCAGATCGGGAAATGAAGCGTGATAAGGCCGCAATCCTCCCTGTCAGTTTCTGCACATCTCGAACGGACTGAGGAGAGGGCATGTCCACGATGGCCTGGATTTTCTCTGGGTTAACCTCTATCCCTCGATCCGTGACCATGAACCCCAAGAATTTTCCGCTCTTAACCCCAAACACACATTTGGCCGGGTTAAGCTTTATTTGGTACTGTTTCAGAGTGGCGAAAGTTTCTGACAAGTCGTCAATAAAATGAGCCACTTCTCGAGTCTTGATGAGAATGTCATCCACATACACCTCGATATTGCGACCTATCTGTTTGTGAAAAACCAGATTCATCAATCGTTGGTACGTGGCTCCTGCATTCTTTAATCCAAAAGGCATCATGACATAACAAAAAGTTCCTCCGGAAGTGATGAAACTAGCTTTGTCTTGATCTTCTGTAGCTAAAGGGATCTGATGATATCCCTGATATGCATCCAAAAAGCTCAAGAGTTCACACCCAGAAGTGGAATCGACTAGCTGATCGATCCGAGGGAGCGGGTAACAATCCTTTGGGCAAGCTTTATTCAGATCTCTGAAATCTACGCACATTCTCCATTTCCCAGTAGACTTTGGGACGAGAACTACGTTCGATAGCCAAGAAGGGAAATGGACTTCCCTAATGTGCCCAGCCCTCAGCAATTCTTCAACCTGTTTTTCAATTATTTTATCTTTCTCTGGACCGAAATGTCGCTTTTTCTGCTTAATTGACCGGGACCCCGGGAGGATATTTAGTTTATGCTCGGCCACTTGGGGCGAGATCCCGGACAGTTCCTGCTGAGACCAAGCAAAGATATCGGCATTAGTTTTCAAACATTGCAAGAGTTTTACCCGGGTAGTGGCGCAGATGTCCCGGGCTATCCGGATGTTCTTTCCTGGCTCAATCTCCACCGATTCTTGCTCTTCTTCCGCCACAAAGTGTACTTCCCTTTCCCGGGCTTCCTCCTGGTGTTCTTTCCCCTTCCCTTCCCTTCTTGCCTTCTTCTGATCAATTCGGACTGTTTCTCCATAACATCTTCGAGAAGAGGGCTGGTCGCCCTTAACTTCTCCGACCTGTCCTTTCACTGGGAATTTGATCTTTTGGTGGTACGTCGAGGCCACTGCTCTCATTTCATTCATGGCTGGTCTCCCTATGATGACATTATATGAGGATGGGGCGTCCACTACTGTGAAAGTAGTTATTACAGTTTTTCTCAAGTCTCCGGTGCCCAGAGTCAGGGGTAGAGCAATTTCCCCTTCTGGATACACGGCGTGACCAGCAAACCCGAACAGGGCGGTTTCCACAGTTTCCAGCTGGTATTCATGCAGATCCATTTGGATGAGGGCATCTTTGAAAATAACATTGACAGAGCTCTCATTATCCACGAAAATTCTTAACACATCGTAGTTGGCGATGCGGGCCTGAATGACCAGAGCATCATTGTGAGGTAAACTTACTCCTTGGAGATCTTCTGGTCCAAAACTTATAATCGGCTCGTCTCTTCTTTTACCATCAACTTCTAGACACTCCCTTCTACCCCTCGCCTTCCTTGCCCGATTAGAGTCGCCATCAGTAGATCCCCCCGAAATCATTTTGATTACTCCTCGACTCGGAGAAGGATCCTCTCCTCCCGCTGGCTTGATTCTCTCTTCCCGGGTACTCGTTTCTCCTCCTCGTCTTCCACTTGGAGTGCTCATCGTTCTTTGGGGAATATTCAGCGATGAACGTCTGGACAACCAGGGCGGTTGTTTAGATCGTTCTCGTGGCGGGTGAGGCGCGGACAAGGGACGTCTATTAGCATTTCTTCCCAGGACTCGGCACTGATTAGTATCGTGAGCACAATTTTTATGAAGGGTACAGTACCTCTTTTGTTCTGGCTTGGAGATTCTGGCCTCGGAACGGGGAGGAAGAACTTCATTCGACCTGCACTCTTGAATCTCTCTGTCCCGAGCCATCTTTAAGGGCACATGGGGAAAGTGACCCCCACCACTTTTCTTAGGAGCTCTTTCTTCAGTTTTGTAAGTCCGATCTCCTCTTGCTCTTTTCAAGGCCTCTCTTTTTTGGTTTTGTGCTTCTTCCATATTGATATATTTCTCCGCTCGTGACAGGAGATCCTCAAAATTTTCAGGCAGTTTTTTGGTTAAGGATCGGAAGAAATCCCCTTCCCATAACCCTTGCATAAATGCGGTGGTTTTTGTCTCGGGTGCACAGGTCGGCACATCAAGGGCCACCCGATTGAATATTTTGAGATAAGCCCTCAGGGTTTCATCTTGCCTTTGCTTTACTTCGAATAAACTGAAGGCGGTCTTTTTGTACTTTTTACTGCTGCTAAATTGATGCAAGAACACTTTTTGAAAGTCTTCAAAGTAACAGATGCTTTGTGGTGCCAACCCTTCAAACCATCTCTGTGCGGAATCAACCAGAGTGGTAAGAAATACTTTACATTTGATTGGGTCTTCATAACAGTGCAACATGGCCATATTTTCGAAACGCGCGAGGTGTTCCTCAGGATCAGAGCTCCCATCGTAATCTTTGATTTTTGCCGACTTGAAATGCCCGGGAAGTGGTTCCCGGATGATGATGTCAGAGAATGGGCAGCCTTTGATTACAGAAATACTGCCCTTGGAGACAGCCTGCCCTTCCAATGCTTTCACTTTTTTTCTTAATTCTTCCAATTCTCCAGCGATAGTGGGAGATTTAGAACCTGCGCTTTCCCTATCTTCTTCCCTTCTCTCTTCTTCTTGTGCTTGCTTACGCTGCTGTTCGTGCTGACTGGCCTGGTGAGAAGCAGCCTTTTTTGCGTTAGCCATGTTGACAGCATCGGTTATGATTTTTCGCAACTCTTCGGGAGTCAAATGAATGGTGGGTTGAGGACCATTAGGGGGGGGGAGACCACCTGCGCCAGAGAGACGTGTATTGTTTTCCTCTAGGGCTCGAGAGGTGTCCTGGTTTGCTCTCCTAGTCGGAGCCATATCAACGTCTTAGGACTCAGATTTCCCACAGACGGCGCCAATGATGCCACCCGGGTCGAACGGTGGAGTCGGGTCGGGAACTCTACCTGGTAAGCTATCAAGAATACGGAAAGAAATATGAGCTAAGACGGCGAACTAGAAGGAAGGTTCTTCGTTTGTTTTTGAAAGATCTGCGGATAAGAAAAACAACCACGTGAATGGGCGCCGGAGGGGTCCCCGGCGTGGCCACTCCGATGCTTAAGTCAGCAGGGTACTCAAGCAATAGAACCAATGTAGCCAAGTGATAGCTGTGATATTGGTGTGAAATAAATGAGAGTGTTAAATGTTCATTAATATCTGAATGAATGAATAAATGCAAAACCTGGTATTTATAGTGGAGGAAATAATGATGACCTCGTTTTTTGGGATGTGCGCATTAAATATACTAGGGTGGCTGATTATACCCTATTTTTCTGACATGTCAAATCATATACTAGTCATATCCCATCTGTCCAGTCACCCATTAATGTTAACCAAAGGAAAACAAGTCGGCCGCGTGCATTTTGTTAAGTCAACGTCATTAAATGCTTCCCTCGCATCGAGATGTCAGAAGAGATAGTGGTGCCAGAACTCTGGTGCTATGTCCTGAATCAACCACTCGGGAGATGGGCTGTCCTGATCCGGGCATCGCTCATGGGCCTGACCCATGACCCGAGCATTCCCGGGATCCATCAACTGCCCGGGACATATCGGGGCATCATCACGACTTCGGACATCTTGGGACGCTCCAATGGGGAGCTCTGTGTGCAGAGCAGAGCTAATTGGATCAGTTGTTCTACTTCCTCTTCTACGTAGTTACCTCGAAGATCAGCATCGACTCGCGTCTCCAACCTCTTTTCCTTCAAAAGTCCCCTGACCTGACATTTTTCAAGTGCATATATATCTTCATGTATAAACTTGAAGTGGACACTGTCGAAATATTTCTACCACACAAACCAAATTGAATAATAGAAGCAATTTATAGATTCCCTGAGTGTAAAAACAGATTTAGCATCTCAAATTCAAAGAAGCTATTTAAAATGCAAGAACGGAAGTAAAGTGAAATAATATGGCTCACCCAATCGAGTAACATCACATCATCGTCATTGGCAAGCCGAGCAAGATCAAAAGCTCTCAGACCAGTGATCAGCTCAAGAAGCATGACCCCATAACCAAAAACATCAGTTTTCTCGGAGCATCTACCAGTGGAGAGGTATTCGGGAGCAATATGACCAATTGTTCCACGAACAGCCGTGGTAACATGAGTATCCTCGGAGTCCATAAGTTTGGCCAGCCCAAAGTTACCTACAACTGCTTCAAAGTCCTCATCCAATAATATACTCGCAGCTTTGACATCCCGGTGAATGATCTTAGGGTCACAGTGGTCATGCAAAAAAGCAAGTCCCCTCGCAGACCCCAATGCTATCCGTTTTCTTATTTGCCAATCAAGGGGAGGTTGAGGTTCAGGTCTTTCTACAGTAATGCACCAATAAGTTCATTAAAAATATTAAAAAATACATAGTTCGGGCTGTACTGGACAACCGGCACATGATCCTCTAGAATCACTTAGTATTTCAACAATACTGTGTTTAGCAGCATTGGTTTGGTGCTAAATGAACTGAATATTCTAGATAGTGTCTGAAGGAGTTTATATTTAACAATCTCTAAATCGAGGCTTTTATATCAAAATGCAAACATAACATCTTAACTTAAAAGAACTGGCACATATCAATCAAGATGTGCAACATTCAATATGAGAATGATTTTAATAAAATGCTTTATAACCAGATACTCAGCTCTTGATGAAACATAAAAATGACAATCCCAGTAAACAATATGAATAGCAGATCAAGTGTACCTCTCAAGCACGATGCAACACTTCCATTAGCCATATAAGGATAAACAAGCAACCTTTCTGTAGGAGTCATGCAAAAGCCACGCAAGCGCAGTATATTTCGATGCACAGCCAAGCTGATCATTTCCACTTCTGTTTGGAATTGAAGCTCCCCAGGTTGATTGTGTGTTTCTTCCAGTCTTTTTACTGCTACTAGAGAACCATCAGCTAACCGACCTTTGTAAACCGTACAAAATCCACCTCTTCCAAGGATATTTTTATTACTGAAATTATCTGATGCAACTCGCAATTCGCGTAGTGAAAATCTTTCGAGCTGTCCCAGATGTACTTCTGGATGATCACCAGCAACAGTAATACACAAAATAAGCGAAAAATCTAAAAGCTATACATTTGAAGATGATATTTTCATCCTTTTTCTAAATCCACAAATTACCAGGACCATCAAAGAAATATTTCTCTGGCTTCCTTCTTCGATACCAATCAAGCGCAATTGCAGGGGCAGCAAGTAGACGGGCAACAACCCATCCTCTAGTGGCTCCAGTAGCGCAGTTGGCAACTGCAATGTTTTTTATTTTTAATGATAAGAATGCTTGTTTGATTATATCACAAATATTTTGAACAAAATACAATGTTGTTCTTTTGATATTTGTATCTATACTCACATATTTAAATTTAAAAAAAGCTTCAGTAATTAAAAAGAAAAATGGAACGGGCCAGTTGATCCAACTTTTGGAGTTCGACTCGGCTCATGCCAATTCAAACAACAATTAACTTATATTAACCAAGCAATTCGAGTTCCGTACGTCGTGCGTAAGAAACACCAAGTTAAACTAATCCAGGACGAAAATATTAGGAAAGGAAATTCTTACGTTACTGTACAAGATTATAAATAAAACAAAGGAAATATCGCCAAAATACAGTGATTTGACGAAAATTGGAATACTTGCTAAAAACTAAAGACTCGAATTGCTAAAGTCATCACTCTGCCAATTTTTATCAGAATTTGGTTGCCCACTTTGCATGGTTTGAAACGTGATTAAGTGGGTTAGCCACAAAAATTGCTAATCTTTAAAAGAAACCCACCCACAAAAACGATCATCACTTCTCAATTCCATGGTTGCATACCAGAAACATGTTGAAAGGATGGATCGAAACGGAAATCAGATGAAATGGAGGAGCTGGAGAAGGAGCTGAAGCTGGGGTAAAGCGCAATTTGCCTAAGCTCCTCTCTTTTTAAAACGGCTCCAACCAGTCGCTCCCAGTCGTCGTACACCTTCGACATCACTTTTGCTTTGAAGTCACTCTGTACTTCATTGTACATAAAATAATTTTGTAATCAATCGAAGCACTGCACATTTAAGAAAATTATGTTTTCTCTGCTTAACATTTATTCTTAATTTTCAATTTGAAAACACATATTGACATGAGAAATTATATTTTTAAAATTTGTGAGCTCTTCGATTCTATTTTTCAGTTTTTTCATACTATTATAAACACATTATTTTATTTTTAATGAATTTTATAATTTTTATATATTTAATTTAAATTATTTTTATTAATTAATGTCTATAAATTTGTGAAATTTTTGATATTTTTTATATAGATGGTAAGAAAGACTAAAAGTTGAAAAATCATGATAAAATATTTAATATTTCAGATATAACTAATAAATTTTGTGAGCTTTTCAACCCTATCATATATGAGTGAGTCTCATGTGAGACCGTCTCACAGATACTAATTTGTGAGACAGGTCAACCTCACTCACATTCACAATAAAAAGTAATACTCTAAGCACAAAAAATTATACTTTTTCATGGATTACCCAAATAAGAGATCTGTCTCACAAATTAGACCTGTGAGACCGTCTCACACAAGTTTTTGACATTATATATTTCTAACTTTCTTATACTGTTACAAGTAAATTAGATTATTATAAAATAATATTTTTAGGAACTTAAGAATTTTTTGTGTTTGAATTGTATTTATTAGTTAATATCAAAAAAATTTAAGAAGTTCTTGATAATTTTATGTAGATAATAAGAAATATTAATTTTTTTACTTATTCACTTATGACAAAATAATAATAAGAATTACATTTATTATTTTGTACTTTTCCGATGATAATTTTTTTTTTTTCGCTTTTCTAATAAAATATCTATCTACATTTCTTTTCTGAAGAAATTTTTTTTCCTAATATATTATATGCTCTTGAATTTTCATGTATTTTCTCTTAAATTTTATATCAAGTAATTATATCAATAATTTTAAAATTAATATATATGACACATCTATTTTAATCACTTCATTTTTACCAGTTTTTTATATTCTTTATACTTCAAATTTCAGGAGTTCATTCTTGCTCGTTAACAATTAATTCATACACTTAATTATGTTGCGAAATAGCTATAATTAATATATATAATATGTGAAGAAACCGAGTGAGAATTTAAAAAAGGAAAACACACGCAAGCATCAAATACATTAATAAAAATCAAATCTGATGATGAAAAGAAAACATGAAAATTATATGCGATGATAACATAACTGAATTTAATCGAAAAAAAGAATGAAAAATAAAATAAAAAGATGAAAAAGATACCGAAAGATTTAAAAATCATACAAGAAAATGATTGAAGAAACTTAATCATGGTTGTTTTAAATGATAGATAAATTGTGAAATAATATTTGTTATTAAATAATTTGTGAAAAAAAATATGTATCTACATTAATTTGAAAATTTACGTTCAATATTTATAATGTACTTAAGTTCATTACTCAAGTGCAATATACGTGTTTCGCCGCTGACAGTAAAATAATGTTATTATTTCTTAATTATTTTACCATCGCAGCTTTATTCATATTGGTTGATAAAGAAGATATTTTCGTAATGGGAAATTGGTTGACCATGGTGAAAAAATTGGTACACAGTTGAAATTAAAGTCATATGGGATAACCATGAAATCTGAGGGAAAGAGAGGGAAACCCTCGCAACTTGAGACAAATGAAACAATAAACATAGACACAAGTTTAGAATAAACAAACAAAATGTTTTTATATTCTCATGTTTTGCTGACAGATATTCCCCAAGCAAGATGTAAGGATTTCGCAATACATACAAACCTGAAACCGTAAACTAACAATAAAAGGAGAAAAGGGAAGAAACAACCAAATACGTGGTTCAACCAGAAAAGGAACGCCGATCTACGTTCACAACGAGCTCAGACTCAAGCCAATGCACTACCGATCTCAGATATCTCGGTACTCTCTGTCACAAGATACCTCAGACACCAACGCACATGAACCTTAGTAAACACGGTCTCGCAACCTGCTTCTCACAAGGAAGCGCAGACAAGAAAGCAATACCGCTACTGCCTGATGATCAAGATGATCAACCGGAGAGCCGATCAAACCCTAGGAGTACAGAGGAGAAGAGAGTATCCTTTTTTGGGAAAGAAGGCGCACAAAGAGAAAACCAGAAGAATCGAGAGTGTTGAAAAATTATTCTCCCCCAACCCAAGAGCCCAGGTAATATATAAGAGTTATAAATGGGCTTAGGAAACGTACACAGTACACCACTTGGGCCCAAAGATGAAGCCAGCAAAAATATGGACTTGGGCTTCCATCCAGACCAGCAAGATAGGAGACTTGGGCTTCACTACTAACACAAGAAATTGTCATTCCCACCATCATGGGATATTTTTTGTGGAAGCAACTTTGCTTATTCTTTGACAATCTTGGCCTATTCAATTCATCAATCTATATCTATATTTATATCTATATACCTATAAAAGTGTGTATAATACACCTTGTTTTCCGATTGTATATTGACAATAATACCTTCCGTGCAAACTTGCATTGACAAAAATACCCTATGTGCAAAATTGAACAAAATAAAAAAAATAAAAATATTATTATTGTAATGTAAAGATAAAAATAAGACATAAATGTCTCATCGTTACTAATAATTAATTGACATTTAGTGCATTTTAATTTCCCCGTTTTAAAATTTCTTACTATCAAATACTCAACACCCGATTGGTTCGAAAGGTATTGTCTGTAAAAAATTTAGACAAATTACATGAAATTAAAACTTTCTGATAAAATAGAAAAAATTACAGCTCATCTATTACTTAAAATATAATTGACAGCTAATTAAATAGAGCTAGGGTTGTTTTAGGTGTAATAATTGGAAAAATTGAAATGAAAGAAAAATTGGAATAAGATGTCACCACTCTGTTGATTACTATCATTAGATTTTATTTGATATTTACCATATAATCTTGTTTAAATGTGTAGTTCATTACATACGTTAATTTATTTATTATTTATAATTATATTTAAGAATAAATTAATAATCATCGAGGTAGTTTATAAAAGATAGATTATGATACAAAATTAATTATTTATGATATAAAGTTCTAAAACAAAAGTAAAATTTTTTTGTAGGTGTTTAAATATTATTTAAATGAAATATTAGGAGTTATATTTTACTATCAATATTATTATTTCATTAATTTTGATGTTGTTTTGATGAGTTAGTCACGATATTTTAAATTGATAATTATTTATCGTTAGTGTGCTTAATTTATGTAAACTATGATTTATGCATGGATAAAGTCCACAATTCGATTGATTTTTAGTTTATTATACCTTATACGTGGTGTTTGGATATTTTTCTTAATTTTTTTAATTCATTTGGTTCTATATATTATGCTAATTATAATTTATTATATATCATAAAATTAACAATTTGAATTTTAATTTGGCAAAAAAATTGAAAGTAATTATTTTAGTTTTTAATTAATTTATGCGTCTGATATTACAAGAGATTAAACTCAAATAAATAACAAAATGATTCAAATTATTTTCTTAGAGATTCATTTTTTTATTTTTATCATATATTTGTTATTTACGTGCATCGCACGTGCTTCATGCTAGTACTTATAAAAGTGTGGATAGTAGAAAAATTTTGTTATTTTGAACGGACATTATTACCCTTCACATGTTTATTTCAATTCCAAAATCAGCTCTCATAATATATACATACGAAAAAATTATAACTCCAATACACAAAATTTGGTGATATTTGAAACACCTACACCCGACCATGATTTTCAAGAATAGCAGAACCAAAATCAGACTAAATATTTTCTTAGTTTCAATTCCAAAATCAGCTATCATAATATATATAATTTTGCTTCATAATTGATAAGCAATTAGTTTCTTTGTCTCATATAGTATATAACTATTTTATTTTATACAAAGAATTGAGCGCAAATAGTTTAATAAATGAGTGTGTCTTATGTGAGACCGTCTCACGGATCTTAATCTGTGAGACGGGTCAACCCTACTCATATTCACAACAAAAAGTAATACTTTTAGCATAAAAAGTAATACTTTTTCATGGATGACCCAAATAAGAAATTCGTCTCATAAATACGACCCGTGAGACCGTCTCACACATGTTTTTGCCTTAATAAATTTGTTAGAAGAGTTTATATCAACATTTATGAATGTCAATATGTTAACAATCTCACAAAATATGAATCTCTTAGAAAAATTTGGAGAGTTTGGCTATAATAAGAAAATTGAAGATTTTAGTATCATTTTTAAAAAATATTATACATACGTGTTGAGGATCGAAGTTGAGTTTAGAGGGGGGGTGAATAAACTCTACTCGTTTTTCGTTCTGATGAAGTACTAGAATCCTGTTAAGAATAGTAGTTGATCTTGTGCGTGTACTTTCACCTGATTACAATGAAAATGTGCGGAAACAATCTGATGAAGTAGTAGAAAAACGGTAAAACAGTAGGCAGCAGTTGTTTATGGAAGTTCGAAGATAAACTCTTCTACGTCTCCCCTTCTTCTGTTTCCAGAAGGTATAACTAAAAGACTTTGGATATTACAGTACAACTCTTGTACACACCCACTTCAAAAGGACTTACACTTCAGCCTACTGAAACTCTTAGTTTCTCAACTCACAAATGTGCGTAACACAAGGTTCTGAAAAGACTCTTTTCAGATTACAAACTCTTCTTGATTAAGTATAGATAGTGTAGTGATAGTGAAGAGTGTGATGATCAGTAGCACAAGATGATCTTCAAATGATCAGATAATTGCTATGAAGCGTGTGCTACTTTTCTTTTTGTTGAACTTTAAGAGTGATTTCGATGTAAAAGCTTTGATCCTTGAAAATCTGTTTTCGTAACCTGCTTTTGAGTAAGGTTTGTTACCCTTATATAAGAGCAACTGAGTTCAACGTCCATAAATCAGAATAGTCTTCAGATAGTCTGATAGAGTCAGCTATATTGCCAAAAGAAGTTCCTGCAACAAGACTGTAGAACAATCAGTTCTGTTTTATACCAAAATGGGTAAGGTGCATTAAATGATTCAGTATAGCAATTAATGCCGCAATTAATACTAGTACTTGGAACCCTTAACGGTAACATTAAAGAAGTAACGTTAGGCAACGTCTTCTACTGGTTTTGTATAACTATCTCTTCTACTGATTTAGTTTTACTAGAACAGCAGCTACTGATAAATTAGACGTTTGATCTGGTCTGCTGGTCTGCTGGTTTTAGTTATCATCGCCACAATACAATTCATGTCTAACAATTTCCCCCTTTGTGGTGATGCCAAAACCTAATCAGTAGAAAGTTGTTAAATAAAACAGATAATCATATAAACTGAATGATAATTGTCAATAAGGATTTAAAAGTATCAATTGATTCCAATATCCCTGAAAATAATTTCTTCAAACGGAGGCTCTTGATCTCTTCTGTCAGAAGGTTCAGCCTCATCTTCTTCTTGATTTCCTCCTTGATCTCCTCTATTTGCCCTATTCTTCTTGATTTCCTCCTTGATCTCCTCTATCTGCCCTATCTTCCCCCTTTTTGGCATCAGCGGCAACCATATGAGCAAAGAGGTCATTCAATCGGCCTGAGATATTGTGAATGCCATCGGTTAGTATTTCCAGATACGGGGTCTGAGAAGAAATGTGATTATCCAGTGTAGCGATAGATTGATTTTGAGAATCAATCTTGGCATCCAAAAGTTCCACAGAAGTAGATAGAGATCGAAAGTGATCATCATGCTCAGTGAGTCGAGTAAGAATATTATTTTGATCACTGATGAGGGTGGCGTAAGATCTCGATATAGCTTGTTTGAAAATGGAAGTTTCAGCATACATCTTGTCTGTGGTCTCCTTAGTGAGATAGAGGTGTTTACCCATTGTTTCTCGGAAGGATTTAGCACCAGTGAATTCCGCAAGGTTTTCACAAGACATACGCTTCACTAACTCAGAGATGTTGTTGAGATCGTTTTGCAGACATAGAATTTGATGTTCGAGATTGAATGCATCGAATTCCGGGGAGGGAGTGCGTGCAACCATGCGTTGTTTGATTTCAGAGACATTCAACGCAGTAGAAATGGGAGCAGCATCCAACAAAGCAGTAGTAGGAGCAGGGTCTACTGTGCTTTCTGCTGGAGTTGCAGAAAAAGGAAGAGCAACAGCAACCAGAGGAGTAAATTATGCAGTAGAAACGGCCAAGACAGAGGCCAACACTTCTTCCGGTGGTACAGAAACATCCTGTGAGACTGAGGGACCTTCAGTAGAAGGAGCAAGCTGCTGATTCAGAAGAGCTGTCATCTCGACTTGATGAGCAGCAGAGAATACCTCTAAATTCGGTAGCAAAGAGAGAGCATCTGAATCTGCCAATTGTTGCCCTGGAGTAGGAAAGTTAGAAGGTGGCAACGAAGTAGCCGGTGCTGCTTCTTGAGTGGTTGAGACTGAAGGTATAATAGATTCAATGACTTCTTCAACCGAAGCTAATTCATGCACGGACAGCAGTGATGATGTCGGGATGTGTCGAGTCGGAGATGCAGGAGTATTGAGAGCAGAAGCCTTTGGGGAGGCTGTAGTCCTTTCCTCAACTGACTGTTGAAATACTGGAATAAGACCGACATGATAAACAGTGGGCTCTCCAAAGCCTTGTTCTTGAGCAAGAAGTTGCTCATTCATCTGCTTCAATCTGTCAGAGAGAATCATGATAACATTTTGATCCTGAACAGCGTTAGGAACAGCAGGATCAAAATTGGATTGAAGAATTTGCAGAACTGATTCTAACTTCTGACATTTCAGCTGAGCGAAGACAAAATCCCTTCTTCGCAAGGCCTCGATGATATTTTCTGTTTTGGCCAGCTGAAAAACCTTCCTTTCTGCATTCATCATTTTGGCAAAATTTCTTTTTGTCTTGAAGTAACTCAAGGAATGGAATAGTCTCACATGATGCCATTCATCAAAAAAATTCATGTCATCATTAGCAGAAATCTCAATCTCTGCGAGATGAAGATCAACGCCAGTAGCCACAGTGGTTTTGTGACTAATAACAGGTGGTTCTTCCACCATTTTTCCCTTGCCTTTGTCAGAAGATGACACAGGCACGATTGGTCGGAAAGCAGAAGACCCGCTTGCTGGTTCCCGAAAAACAATTCCAGATGTTGGCTTAAAAACTGGAGCAGAAGGAGGTGCTGAAACGGACATAGTAGCAAGTGCAGTTGAATAAGCAGTGGTCCTAGCAGAAGGGACCGCTTCTGGAAAGACCTGTCGAATAGGTACTTTCTCAATCTCAGACAGTGCTGCTGTCTTCTTAATCTTAAGAATTGTGCGAGATTTCTTCTTAGCTGGGGTTGGCACTGCTGTTTGAACACCAGCAGCAGACTCTTCTGGTGCTGTGTCATCTGAATCCAACGAAATGATCAATCGTTTCTTTGATATTTTCTTCTGAGGTTTTGGAGCCTCAGAAGCAGTGTCCCCAATTTCCTTCTTCATCGCCACAAATTCTGCCACTGTTGGCTTAGGCCTTAAAGCCAACACATTCGCTGCATCAATCATGGTGATGGGAGTCGCATCTAGATCACTGGTGGATGCAAAGCCAACATCCTTGAGCAAAACGCTAATTTGAACCGCGAAACCAGAACTTCGCCTGACAACCATGTCCTTCATGATTCTGAAAATAAAATGACTCCAATCCACCTTAATCCCCTTGGTGATGGCAGTCATAACTTGAACCTTTCCCTTAGTCAACTTGTCGAATGTTCCAGCCTTGATCAAAATAGCTTTGGCCACAATATCGGCCAGAATCTGATACTCGATTTTTAGCAATTTCTTGTGACAGGAAGGAGACAGTTCTTCTCCAGAGGCTGAGAAAGAACTAAGTGCAATAGACATATCCAGCTTAGAAATGTCAGAGAGTTCAGAAACACCTGCAAGTGGAAGGAGGAAGACTGCTCCTAGATGAGCGGCATCAATGGAGATAGAAGCATCTCCTTGAGCATAAACAATCCTGCCTTCATGCACTGTGGCTTTAGCATAAAATTCCAGTAAAGCATTTTTGTAGATGACTGCTGGTGCTTCCAGGAATTTGCGGAGTCTCGATTGCTCAAGATCCTGAAACATTTTCAAGAGATTCTCATCCTTGATGTTGAGAACCGAAGCAAAGTTAAATTGATACGCGTTAAGAGTTTAAGCGTTAGCCATTCCTGTATGCAGATGAGATCAGACAAATTTGCAGTAGTTAGTGAAAGTAGAGAAAGCAGTAGCTGAATAGCGATAGATATGAAACAGTAAAGGTATAAAGGTTAAATCTAAAAGAATATATACAGCCGTCAGATAAACATAAAGACACGTTTCAGTATGTTCTTGGTTGAGTGTTCGAAAATTTTGCAGAAACTGTCAGATATTCAAATAATTTGAAAATTTTGAAAATGAGCGGGCTGTCCAGTTGGTTACTGAAAATCAGAAGGGGATTTGTAATTTTATGATAACGTCTGCTGGAAGTTTCAGGGTGCTGAGAATATTTCAGCACTTTGACAAAAAAACAGCAGACTCGAAGTTTTATCGAAAAGACAAACATCCTATCTGTTTTCTGAAAAGACGTCAAACTCTCAATATGACTGAGAGATTGTTCCCCCTCGGTAACTGCAATTAATAAATGGTCATAATTGCGATAAGTGACGCTTGGCCATCTTTCAATCTGAGCCGTTGAAACTGAACAGTCGCAATCTTGCGATTCACAAGAGTCTTTGTTCCCTCTATAAATACCTGCACATCTTGAACGAAGCTAAACAGATGAATGTAAAATGAAAACTCAAGTAAAGAAAGAGTTAGGGTTTGATTCAGGAGTCGAAGCAAAGCTGTCCAGAGAGGAGTTTGAAGATGTCATTCTTCACGTAATGATCCTTGAAATACACTCCTGGATTTCCAGTATCCACCACCAGACGAATTTGATGCTTTCATTAGTATGGATATGTTGCATCCATTTCTTCCAGAAGCATGCTGATGCAATTAGAGAGTGCTGGTGGATTGATGATGATGAAATCCCCTCTGATGCCCTGTAAGGCATCTAAAAAATAGATTAGTTCTAACAAGACCCAAGCTTGTTAGATTCTTTCTAGGCCTTTCTTTGCTTAGAAAGTCTTGTTCGTGTTGAAGTGCTTATTAAGCAAATTACAGAGAACTACTGAAGTCAAAAGCTAAAGATAACGCTACTGGATAAATAGCATTTCAGATCTACTGTTTTTACTTTCGCATGATGTAATGTACTGGAATGGTTTCTAATAAAATTTCATTTTCAGCACTTGACTATACTCTACTGCTTTTCTTCAAGTTCAGTACGATGAATAAGCGAATAATAAAAGTTAACCAAGATAATCAGAAAGTAATTAAGTTAAATCTATTAAACCAAGAGAGTTACGAAATTAAGAAAACTTATTCTCTGGTAAGGGTTTCGTGAAGATATCTGCTGTTTGTTGATCAGTAGAGACATATTCCAGACGAATGTTCTTCTTCTGCACGTGATCTCTGATAAAATGATGTCTGATGTCTATGTGCTTCGTTCTGGAATGAAGTACTGGATTTTGAGTGATTGCAATTGCACTTGCATTGTCACAGAATATAGGTGATTCGGAGGCTTGAATCCCATAATCTCTCAACTGTTGTTGAATCCACAATATCTGAGAGCAGCAGCTTCCAACAGCAAGATATTCTGCTTCTGCAGTAGATGTGGCTATGGAAGTCTGTTTCTTGCTAAACCAGGATATCAGCCTATCACCAAGAAATTAACAAAAACCACTTGTGCTTTTTCGATCTAGTTTGCAACCTGCATAATCAGCATCTGAATATCCAATAAGATTTAACGATGAGTCATTGGGATACCATAAACCAACATTTTGAGTTCTTTTTAAGTACTTCAAAATACGTTTAGCAGCAATATAATGAGATTGTTTGGGGTTAGATTGAAATCTAGCACAAATGCAAACAGCAAACATGATATCTGGTCTACTGGCAGTTAAATATAATAATGAACCAATAAGACCTCGATACTGAGTTACCTCTACTGGAATACCACTTTCATCTTTATCAAGCTTAATAGATGAGCTCATTGGAGTAGAAGCAGCAGAACATGCTTCCATTCCAAATTTTTTCAGAAGCTCCTTGGTATATTTGGCTTGATTTATAAAGATTCCAGTTTCTGATTGCTTGATTTGTAGTCCTAGGAAGAATGTTAATTCTCCCATCATACTCATCTCAAATTTATCCTGCATCAATTTTCCAAACTTTGTACATAATTTGGGGTTAGTTGACCCAAAAATGATATCATCAACATAGATCTGTACTAAAAGAGTATGCTTATTCTTGACTAAAGTAAACAAGGTTTTATCTACTGCTCAAATGGTAAAATCATGATCAATAAGAAACTGTGATAGAGTGTCATACCAAGCTCTAGGTGCTTGTTTTAGACCATATAGTGCTTTGTGTAATTTAAATACATGATGAGGAGAGAAATGATCGATAAAACCTGGAGGTTGTTCCACGTAAACTTCTTCTTGTAAAAGACCATTGAGAAATGCACTTTTCACATCCATTTGATATACTTTGAAATTTTTGAAAGCAGCAAAGGCTACGAATATTCTGATTGCTTCGAGCCTTGCTACTGGTCCATAAGTCTCATCAAAGTCTATGCCTTCTTCTTGTCTGAAGCCTTGAGCCACCAATCTAGCTTTGTTTCTGACCACTGTGCCTTCTTCATTAAGTTTGTTTCTAAATACCCACCGAGTTCCAATGACAGCTTGGTGAGATGGTCTAGGTACTAGAAACCAAACATCATTACGCTTGAATTGATTCAGCTCTTCTTGCATGGCTTCAATCCAACTAGGATCCAGAAGAGCTTCTTCAATTTTCTTTGGTTCATCCTGAGATATAAAAGCAGCATGCATATATTGTAGTAACCCGATTCCTAATTTGAGTTAATTATTGGATTAATTATATTTCGGTGGGATCGGAAAGACCGAACCAGGTTCGGATCGTCCGAAGAGGGTTCGGATCATCCGAAGTGGGTTCGGACCGTCCGAGACAGGTGGCTGGACACGTGGAAGGGTTCTGGACACGTGGAAGGGTTCGGATCGTCCGATCAGGGTTCGGATCGTCCGAGCCAGGTGTCTGGACACGTGGAAGGGTTCGGATCGTCCGATCAAGACTCGGATCGTCCGGGACAGGTGGCTGTACTCGTGGAAGACATGCAGGGTTCGGATCGTCCGAAGTGGGTTCGGATCGTCCGAAGTGTACCAGATCGGAGCTTCCGAAGTGGATCGGAGCGTCCGAACATTGGCTATAAATAGAGGCGCGAGGCTTCATTTGTGACTCGCCATTTCAGAGAGTTCCAGAGCATTTCAGTCGTTTCTGACAGGTTTCTAGTCTTTTTCCGAGATTCGGGCACTAGCGGGGAGCTACTAGTGTTGTAGCGGAGCTGTGCTCTAGTTTGGAGCTAGCGGCACCAGTAGGCTGACTGCGGACGCAGGCGTGAGTCTAGGACTGATTGTTAGGATCTGCTGGTTTGAGGTACGAAAGTACTATCCGAGATATCCTGGTCGAGTATACATCCTTATATGTGTTGCATGATTATGTGGTGCATTGATATATGTCATATGATGCATGCTATTATGTCATGTTTTATGATGCATGTTGCATTTCATGTTGAGCCGTATCTCCTTTGAGATAGCCTTTACTGTTGAGCTGTATCTCTTTCGAGATAAGCTATATCTTGTGGGGCCGCTCAGCCCTGTCTTGTCTTGTGGACGCATGGACACCGAGAGTACACAGTGGCCGACGGGTCCGGAGGGCTTCGGTGATCCGGGACATTTTAGGTCCACGTCTGTTCTTGTAGTGGATGCAGTGACCCAGAGGAGTACCGCGCGGCACTATCCACTTGGCGCCTCTAGACTGAGCATATTGAGATCCTTTGTTACTCCTGTTTCTTGACTACCCTGGTATCATATCATAGCATGTGCATTTCATATAGGCTTGTATACTCATGCTTTTGTACTGGGCGTTCTTATCGCTCACGTCCTCGGTTTTGTTTATCTTGGACACCCCATTCCCTCGGGGCAGGCCTCAGGTTGGACAGCTCAGGAGGAGGAGGAGGAGGACGTGAGTAGCTGGTTGGTTTAGTTTTCAGTACTATTTCTATTCGATATGGTTGTACAGTATATTTCTTTTTAGTTTAGTTGTCCTGGATTTTCGATTGGGTTGTATAACTATCTTTTGGTGACAGTTTTCCGCCTTTATTTCTGATTGTTTTTAATTAAGTTAATCGCATGCTTAGTTCTTGATTAGTAGGTGATTCTGGAACGGGTCACTACATTTATGGTATCAGAGCATGCTTACGATTTTGGGATATAGATTCTGTTTTGGGATTTTCGTTGACCATTTTACCATTTTCCCCATTCTATCTTGTAGCGATGGCTGACCACTTTGGTGATGAGAGTAGTCAGGGAAGTGTAGGTCGTTGGGGTGACCAGGACGATCGTAGGCGTCATCGTGAACATCGTCATCGTCGGGATGGTCCTAGGCGTTTTGATTTGCACCGTTTCATTCAGATGGGGCCTAAGCCTTTAGTCGGCGGTGAGACTCCCGATGATGCTGAGGATTGGTTAGAGCGCATGGAGAGTTGTTTCCGTGCATTCCAGTGCACCGAGGAGCAGCAGATGGAGACCCTTAGTTTTCTTCTCGAGGGCCGTGCGCGCAAGTGGTGGCGATCGACTTCTGCGCCGATAGTCCAGTCCCAGGGTAGGGTGACTTGGGCCGATTTCCGTGCCGCTTTCATGCAGCTGTATTTTCCTCCAGCCCTTCGTCAGGCAAAGACGATTGAGCTCCTGAATCTTAAGCAGGGGAGTATGTCTGTTGATGAATATCAGCAGAAGTTCTTTGAGTTGTTACCTTTTGCTCCTCATATCAGTGGCAGTTCTGAGGCCAAGTATGACCATTTCCTCCAGGGTCTTAACCAGGAGATTTTTGATCGAGTCACTGTCTGTGATAATCCTACTTCGTATGATGGGTTAGTGAACCGGTGTCGCCAGGCAGAGATCAGTCTCCAGCGTGGTAGGGCTATTCTTTCTTCTAGACCTCCGAGTACTTTGAGCCCTCGATCTCAGTCTTTCAAGAAATCTGGTTCTTCTTCTTCTGGATCTGGATCACGGTCTAGCGGTGTTTTCCGCTTTGGTAAGAAGAAGGTTTCTTGTGTGCATTGTGGGAAGAACCATCCATCGGAGCAATGCCGATCAGCCGCGGGAGCTTGTTTTCAGTGCGGAGAGATGGGTCATCTCAAGAAAAATTGTCCTCAGTTGCGAGGTGGAGCAGGATCTGGTTCCGGATCTCAGACGACTGTTCAGCAGAGGAGGCAGGGTCAGGCAGTGGGTAGTTCAAATCTTCGACCTCGTGCCCAAGGTCAGGTTTTTGCGCTGAACCAGGATCAGGCTGCAGATGAAACGGAGAGAGTCATAGCAGGTACTTTTCGTTTATGCGGTATTCCTGCTTTTGTTCTTATTGATACCGGAGCATCACATTCATTCATTTCTACACGATTTGTTAAGCGTCATAAGTTACCGTATGTTTCTCTAGACGTCATTCTTTCTGTTTCTACTCCGATGGGTCATTCGGTGTTAGCGAAGCGTCTAGTGATGGGTTGTCACTTAGATTTTGAGGGTAACGAATTGATTGCGAATCTTATGATCCTAGAGATGGAAGATTTTGATTGTATTCTAGGTATAGACCTATTGACTACCTACCGAGCTACCGTGGATTGTTACCAGAAGCTTGTTCAGTTTCGTACGACTGAGAGCTCTAGTTGGTTTTTCTATGGTGAGGGAGCACGACCTCCGATGCCAGTGGTATCTGCTCTGAAAGCCTGTCGTGCTTTAGAGTCGGGCGGGGAAGGCTACCTCATCTATGCGATTGATTCATCCACAGGTAGTGTTGGTATAGAGGATATTCCAGTGGTTTGTGAATTTCCTGATGTCTTCCCATATGAGATTCCTGGTTTTCCTCCGGTTAGAGAGGTGGAATTTGGCATTGAGTTAATGCCAGGGACTGCACCGATTTCTCGTGCCCCCTATCGTCTTGCTCCGTCAGAGATGAGAGAATTGAAGCAGCAATTGCAGGATCTTCTTGATAAAGGTTATATTCGCCCGAGTGTTTCACCCTGGGGAGCTCCAGTCTTGTTTGTCAAGAAGAAAGATGGATCTATGCGATTGTGCATTGATTATCGCCAGCTGAATCGTGTGACGATCAAAAACAAGTATCCGTTACCTCGTATTGACGACTTGTTCGATCAACTTCAGGGTACTTCTGTTTACTCCAAGATTGACTTGCGATCGGGTTATCATCAGATGAGAGTCAGAGATGATGATATTTCCAAGACTGCATTTCGTACTCGATATGGGCATTACGAGTTTCTAGTTATGCCATTCGGATTGACGAATGCGCCAGCGGTGTTCATGGATCTAATGAACCGAGTCTTTCGGGATTTTCTGGATCAGTTTGTTGTGGTTTTCATCGATGATATCTTGATTTATTCTCACAGTGTGGAAGAGCATATCCAGCACTTGAGGATTGTGTTGCAGATTCTTCGCGAGAAGCAATTGTATGCTAAGCTGAGTAAGTGCGAGTTCTGGATTGATCGTGTAGTATTCCTTGGTCATGTGATTTCCAAGGAAGGAATTTCTGTGGATC
Source organism: Primulina eburnea (assembly GCF_022965805.1). Lineage (NCBI taxonomy): Eukaryota > Viridiplantae > Streptophyta > Magnoliopsida > Lamiales > Gesneriaceae > Primulina > Primulina eburnea. The sequence goes on from NC_133103.1 coordinate 15,443,103, forward strand.
CCAGCAAGATCGAAGCAGTGCTGAATTGGTCACGTCCTACGACGGTGGCTGAGATCCGTAGTTTTCTAGGTCTGGCAGGGTATTATCGTCGCTTCATTGTGAATTTCTCTCAGGTAGCTAGACCATTGACGCAACTTACTCGGAAGGATGTTCCATTTGAGTGGTCATCTGAGTGCGAAGATAGTTTCAGAGAGCTTCGTCGACTTCTGACTTCTGCACCTGTTTTGGCGTTACCGTCAGGATCTGATGGTTTCAGTGTTTACACCGATGCCTCTTTTCAAGGCTTAGGGTGTGTGTTGACGCAGAATGATCATGTGATCGCTTACGCATCCAGGCAGTTAAAACCTCACGAGGAGAAGTACCCTATTCATGATCTAGAATTAGCTGCTATTGTGTTCGCGCTGAAAATCTGGCGTCATTACTTGTACGGAGTTAAGTTTGAAATTTTTACTGATCGTAAGAGTCTGAAGTATCTGTTCACTCAGGCTGAGTTGAACATGAGACAACGTCGTTGGATGGATCTACTTAAAGATTATGACTGCGAGATCAAGTACCATCCAGGTTCTGCGAATCTCACAGCCGATGCTCTTAGTCGCAAGGTGAGAGCCTCTGCACTTCAGACCAGTGCTATGATTAGTACTATCCAGGATTGTTGTTCATTGGGATTTAATTTCAAACATCGGAAAGGTATGGAGAGCATTCGTGTTGCTACCATTTTATCTGAGCCAGCTTTGTTCGCTCGGATTCGAGATGCTCAGATGTCTGATCTCAAGACTCAGAGATTAGCTCGGTTGGTTGATGGAGATAGCAATTTCCATTATCAGTCTAATGGTCTTCTGTGTTTGTCTAATCGGGTTGTGGTACCAGAGGATGATACTTTGAGGGAAGAGATCTTGGCTCAGGCTCATCGAAGCAAGTTGAGTGTCCATCCAGGAAGCAACAAGATGTATAAAGATTTGAGGACACGATTTTGGTGGAAAGGGATGAAGCGCAGCGTTTATCAGTTTGTTTCCAAGTGTCTTGTTTGTCAGCAGGTTAAGGCAGAGCACCGTCGACCGGGAGGATTATTGTTGAACTTACCTATTCCCGAATGGAAGTGGGAGCATATCGCGATGGATTTCATTACTCACTTACCATTGTCTTCGAGGAATAGTGATGCTATTTGGGTAGTGGTGGATCGACTCACCAAGTCTGCTCATTTTCTGCCATATAACCGTGATTTCACTTTCGATCGTATGGCTCGATTGTACATTCAAGAGATTTTACGTCTGCATGGAGTGCCAGTCAGTATTGTTAGTGACAGAGATCCTCGTTTTACCTCACGATTTTGGGGTAGTTTCCAGGCGGTATTGGGTACGTCCCTAAGTTTAAGTACAGCTTATCATCCAGAGACCGACGGTCAGACGGAGAGGACTATCCGTACACTTGAGGATATGTTGCGAGCCTGTGTTATGGATTTCGGAATCGCTTGGCATGATCATTTGCCTTTGATTGAGTTCGCATACAACAACAGCTATCATCGTAGTATTGGTATGGCACCATTTGAGGCGTTGTATGGGCGACGTTGTCGTACTCCATTATTCTGGGACGAAGTTGGGGAACGACATGTTGAGGGACCGGAGTTAGTCCAGCAGGCTATTGATAAGGTTGCAATAATCAATAAACGGATTAAGATCGCTCAGGATCGACAGGCTAGTTATGCGAACACCAAGCGGCGACCTCTTTATTTTCAGCCAGGTGAGAAAGTGTTTCTCCGAGTTTCGCCTTTTCGCAGGATTTTGAGATTTGGTCTCAAGGGTAAGCTGTCTCCAAGATTTATTGGTCCATTTGAAATATTGGAAAGCGTGGGAGATTTGGCTTACAGACTTGCTTTGCCGCCGTACCTATCAAGTATTCATGATGTGTTCCACGTATCTTTGTTGAGACGATACGTAGCAGATGAGTCTCACATCTTGCATCCCTCTGAAGTTCAACTAAATTCGGATTTGTCTTACGTGGAACGACCAGTGCGGATTCTCGATCGCAAAGACAAGGTATTGCGGAATAAGATCATTCCTCTTGTCTTAGTTCAGTGGCAGCGCAGAGGCACTGAAAAAGCCACTTGGGAGCTAGAGAGTCGTATGCGTTCGGAGCATCCAGAGCTCTTTTGAGTTATGCTTTGTATATGTTTGTGTTTTCAGTTATAATCGAAATATCAGTTGTATTCAACAACAATTGAGATGTAATAACAATGTTGTTATTTCAGTTTTTGTTCATCCTATAAACCTGATTTCGAGGACGAAATCTTTTTAAGGGGGGGAGAATGTAGTAACCCGATTCCTAATTTGAGTTAATTATTGGATTAATTATATTTCGGTGGGATCGGAAAGACCGAACCAGGTTCGGATCGTCCGAAGAGGGTTCGGATCATCCGAAGTGGGTTCGGACCGTCCGAGACAGGTGGCTGGACACGTGGAAGGGTTCTGGACACGTGGAAGGGTTCGGATCGTCCGATCAGGGTTCGGATCGTCCGAGCCAGGTGTCTGGACACGTGGAAGGGTTCGGATCGTCCGATCAAGACTCGGATCGTCCGGGACAGGTGGCTGTACTCGTGGAAGACATGCAGGGTTCGGATCGTCCGAAGTGGGTTCGGATCGTCCGAAGTGTACCAGATCGGAGCTTCCGAAGTGGATCGGAGCGTCCGAACATTGGCTATAAATAGAGGCGCGAGGCTTCATTTGTGACTCGCCATTTCAGAGAGTTCCAGAGCATTTCAGTCGTTTCTGACAGGTTTCTAGTCTTTTTCCGAGATTCGGGCACTAGCGGGGAGCTACTAGTGTTGTAGCGGAGCTGTGCTCTAGTTTGGAGCTAGCGGCACCAGTAGGCTGACTGCGGACGCAGGCGTGAGTCTAGGACTGATTGTTAGGATCTGCTGGTTTGAGGTACGAAAGTACTATCCGAGATATCCTGGTCGAGTATACATCCTTATATGTGTTGCATGATTATGTGGTGCATTGATATATGTCATATGATGCATGCTATTATGTCATGTTTTATGATGCATGTTGCATTTCATGTTGAGCCGTATCTCCTTTGAGATAGCCTTTACTGTTGAGCTGTATCTCTTTCGAGATAAGCTATATCTTGTGGGGCCGCTCAGCCCTGTCTTGTCTTGTGGACGCATGGACACCGAGAGTACACAGTGGCCGACGGGTCCGGAGGGCTTCGGTGATCCGGGACATTTTAGGTCCACGTCTGTTCTTGTAGTGGATGCAGTGACCCAGAGGAGTACCGCGCGGCACTATCCACTTGGCGCCTCTAGACTGAGCATATTGAGATCCTTTGTTACTCCTGTTTCTTGACTACCCTGGTATCATATCATAGCATGTGCATTTCATATAGGCTTGTATACTCATGCTTTTGTACTGGGCGTTCTTATCGCTCACGTCCTCGGTTTTGTTTATCTTGGACACCCCATTCCCTCGGGGCAGGCCTCAGGTTGGACAGCTCAGGAGGAGGAGGAGGACGTGAGTAGCTGGTTGGTTTAGTTTTCAGTACTATTTCTATTCGATATGGTTGTACAGTATATTTCCTTTTAGTTTAGTTGTCCTGGATTTTCGATTGGGTTGTATAACTATCTTTTGGTGACAGTTTTCCGCCTTTATTTCTGATTGTTTTTAATTAAGTTAATCGCATGCTTAGTTCTTGATTAGTAGGTGATTCTGGAACGGGTCACTACATATATTCATTAAACATTTGCCTTCTGGTTCTTAAAGGCGCTGCTGGATTACCAATAACCAATGATGGAGGATGGGACTTTCTCCAGATAAACGGATTTAACTGAGCATCTTCCTAATTTGATACATTAAGATTGTTTTCCACAAAATCAGTAGTAGGCTCTAGAACATCTTCTGCTGGTATTGGTAGATCCAAAGTCTGTACTTCTGGTTCCACTAATGGAATGTCTGGTTCTGGATTTTGAAGATCCTTGGTATTAGCTTCTACATCATCTTCGCTGTCAATTTCCAGATGAATACTGTCTAACCTGTTACTTAAATCAGATATGTTAGAGATTTCAGCACTGCTGTCTTCATCGAAGACAACATGAATCGATTCTTCAACATTAAGAGTTCTATTGTTGAAGATTCTAAAAGCTCTGCTTACAGCAGAGTAACCAAGGAATATCCCAGCATCTGATTTAGAATCAAATGCAGTCAAATGATTTTTGCCATTATTTAGTACAAAACATTTGCAACCAAATACATGAAAGTAAGATACGTTAGGCTTCTTCCCTTTCCATATTTCATACGGAGTCTGCTTGTGTCTTTTGTTGACCATCGATCTGTTTTGCGTGTAACAAGCAGTATTGATAGCTTCAGCCCAGAAGCGCTGAGAGATGTCTGCATCTGCTAGCATTGTTCTAGCTGCTTCTTTTAGAGTTCTATTTCTCCTCTCAGCTACTCCGTTTTGTTGAGGAGTTCTGGCAGCTGAATATTCATGATGAATTCCCTGTTCATTCAAATATAGCTCAAGATACTTGTTAGTGAATTCAGTGCCCCGATCACTTCTGATTTTAATGATGGTGGTAGATTTTTCATTTTGAATCCTTTTCAGAAGCTTGATCAAGAGGCTACTGGTCTGATCTTTTCCTGCGAGAAAGATTACCCAAGTAAATCTAGAAAAATCATCAATAACAACAAGAGTATACTTCATTCCCCCTAAGCTCATGATGGGAATTGGGCCAAATAGATCCATATGCAGTAGTTCCAGACATCTTGAATTCGATTTGCTATCTTTGGTCTTGAAGCTGGATCTTATCTGTTTCCCAAGCTGACAAGCAGAACAAACATGATTTTTAACAAAATTAATGTCAGGTAATCCATCAACCATATTCTGCTTTTTGAGATAATTGATTGACTTGAAATTCAGATGATTCAATTTCTTGTGCCATAGCCAATGTTTATTGCTAAGAGAAGCAACTAGGCATGTGGGAGTATTGACATGATTTGAGTTCCAGGAGACTCTGTAAGTGTTGTCTTCTCTCTTTCCGGTTAACACAGTAGTTTCAGCAGAATCTCTAATTATGCATGAATGCTTCTGGAAAGCTACAGAATAACCATTATCACATAGTTGACTAATGTTTATAAGATTGTAACAGAGGTTGTCAACTAGTAACACGTCATTTATAGTGATGTTACCATGGATAATCTTACCCTTACCCATGGTTCTACCTTTTGAGTTGTCTCCAAAAGTTATCTTTGGTCCAGTACAACTCACTATCTCAGAGAGTAGGTTTTTCTGTCCAGTCATGTGTCTGGAACATCCACTATCCAGATACCATGTAGAGTTACTGATTTCTGCTTCCTTCTTCTGTTCCTGCAAACACAAATTTTAGTAACTGGTACCCAAATCTATTTGGGTCCAAGCCTTATCAGTCCTTTGGGAACCCACATTTGTACAACTCTTGGGGACTTTGTACTTCGGATATCCAAAGATGTGTGTGCAACAGAAGATCTGTTATTTCTAACGGTATGCATATCAAAATGGTGTTCTTCCCTTCTGTTTCTGTTTTCCAGTCTGTATCTCTTCTGAACAGGCTTAGAGTTGTAGTACTGGTAGTTTTTAACCTTCATAGGATGTTGTCTTCCAGAGTTGAATTCTCTTCTGAATCTGTAACTCTGGTCAACTTTTTCCTTAGGTTTAACGTAACCCAGACCATAGTACGTTCTTCTGTTCGTTAGATTTACATTCCTTTCAACTGAAGCAGTAGGTACTACTGGTTCCTGTACCATGCTGGATTTCACAAAATGAATATATTTCCCTTTGCACATATCCAGTTTTGGCTTGGTATTCGTTTCAGAAGATCCTTCATCATTACAAAATCCGAGACCACTCCTGTCTCCAGACTGTTTTTGTAATTCTTGCATCTTTTCCAATGAAATATAAGACTTATTCCAAGCATTTACCAGTAGCGACAAGTTCTGGTTCTCAGAAAGCACCTTCTGGTAATCTGCTTTGGCTCTTTCATTCTCAGTTATCAATTTACTCATCTCAACTTGTAAATCATTACAGCTGTCTACTTGCACGCAAGTTAACTTACTGTTCTGATTCTTTAAGTCCTGATTTTCGATCTTAACTTCCTCGAATGATTGAGAAAGTCTAGAATACTCTTCTACCATGTCATGTAAAGCATTAATCAGATCAGTTCGTGTAAATTCGTCGGAGTCAAAATCAAATACCTCTCCAGATGTCGAGGTTGAGTCAGTGTCTGCCATGAGACATTTTACTTCTTCTGAATCACTGTCACTGGAATGGCTTTCTGAGTCAGATGACTCAGAGCTAGAGTCCGCCCACTTGAATTTGCTTTCTTCTGCAATCATCGCTTTTCGATCTCTTCTGGACTTTTTGTCATTCCTTTTGTGATCCTTTCTCTTTTGGTCATCCTTCTTTGGTTTAGGACAATCTGCAATGAAATGACCTATCTTTCCACAGTTAAAGCATCCCATATCACCAGGTGGTGAGTCTTTCTTGAAGTTGCGATTGGGACCCTGATAAGTTCGATGGTTCTTCTTCATGAACCTGGAGAATTTCTTTACAAACTGAGACATAGCATCACTACTGATTTGTTCAGCAGTCTTCTCCAGAGTATTGTCAGTGATCACAGTCGGTAATGCCTGAGGTACAACTGCAGCAGCAGTAGAAGAGGTAGAGGCAGTAGCAGTAAAAGCAGTAGCAGTAGCAGCAAGAGCCTTGGTTGGTAGGCTTGAAGGCTCTTCTCCACTTCTCACTTCCAATTCGAACTCGTAGGCTTTCAGATCTGCAAATAAATCGTGCAGCTCCAATTTGTTCAAGTCTTTGGATACTCTCATAGCCATTGTTTTAACATCCCATTCTCTAGGTAATGCTCTCATCACCTTGAGGGCTATTTCTCTGTTGCTATGCTCTTTACCCAGAGCAACTAGCTCATTGACCAGGCTACTGAATCTTTCATCGAACTCGTTTAGAGTTTCACCAGCTTTCATTTTTAGATTTTCAAACTTCTGCATGGCTACAGACAGTTTGTTTTCTTTTGTTTGCTCATTCCCTTCGCATATCTGGATGAGCTTTTCCCAAATATCCTTTGCAGTAGAACACATCTTTATCTTGCTGAAGGTGTTCTTGTCTAGAGTTTTATACAATATATCTTTCGCCACATTATCAAGATTGGCCTTTTTCTTATCTTCACTGGTCCATTCACTTCTTGATTTTTCGACCATCTGTGGTGCTCCGTCAGTGACAGCAATAGCTGTATTAGGCTTTAAGATTCTCAGTGGACCATCTGTGATGACATACCACATGTCATCGTCTTGTGCTGCAAGATGTGCTTGCATTCTTATCTTCCAGTCATCAAAATCTTCCTTAGAGAACATAGGGATCTTGCTGAAATGTGCCATTTGTTGTAGTTTTTCACAAACAAGAATAACCCGCTCTGATACCAATTGTTGAGGATCGAAGTTGAGTTTAGAGGGGGGGTGAATAAACTCTACTCGTTTTTCGTTCTGATGAAGTACTAGAATCCTGTTAAGAATAGTAGTTGATCTTGTGCGTGTACTTTCACCTGATTACAATGAAAATGTGCGGAAACAATCTGATGAAGTAGTAGAAAAACAGTAAAACAGTAGGCAGCAGTTGTTTATGGAAGTTCGAAGATAAACTCTTCTACGTCTCCCCTTCTTCTGTTTCCAGAAGGTATAACTAAAAGACTTTGGATATTACAGTACAACTCTTGTACACACCCACTTCAGAAGGACTTACACTTCAGCCTACTGAAACTCTTAGTTTCTCAACTCACAAATGTGCGTAACACAAGTTTCTGAAAAGACTCTTTTCAGATTACAAACTCTTCTTGATTAAGTATAGATAGTGTAGTGATAGTGAAGAGTGTGATGATCAGTAGAACAAGATGATCTTCAAATGATCAGATAATTGCTATGAAGCGTGTGCTACTTTTCTTTTTGTTGAACTTTAAGAGTGATTTCGAAGTAAAAGCTTTGATACTGGAAAATCTGTTTTCGTAACCTGCTTTTGAGTAAGGTTTGTTACCCTTATATAAGAGCAACTGAGTTCAACGTCCATAAATCAGAATAGTCTTCAGATAGTCTGATAGAGTCAGCTATATTGCCAAAAGAAGTTCCTGCAACAAGACTGTAGAACAATCAGTTCTGTTTTATACCAAAATGGGTAAGGTGCATTAAATGATTCAGTATAGCAATTAATGCCGCAATTAATACTAGTACTTGGAACCCTTAACGGTAACATTAAAGAAGTAACGTTAGGCAACGTCTTCTACTGGTTTTGTATAACTATCTCTTCTACTGATTTAGTTTTACTAGAACAGCAGCTACTGATAAATTAGATGTTTGATCTGGTCTGCTGGTCTACTGGTTTTAGTTATCATCGCCACAATACAATTCATGTCTAACAATACGAAAAATTTATAAATTAAATATACAAATTTGTTGATATTTGAAACGTCTACTAAAATTGATTAAAATTTAGACATTAAATGTCTAAATCTAAACCAGACAATGATTTTCAAGAATAGTTGAACCAAAATCAGAGTAAAAAATTTCATCGTTTCAATTCCAAAATCAACATCATAATATATATATACATACGAAACAATTATAAATTCAATACACAAAATTTTGTGATATTTGAAATATCTATTAAGATTGATTAAGATTTATACATTAAATGTCTAAAGGTAAACTCGACCATGATTTTCAAAAACAATATAATCAAAATCAGATTAAATATTTTCTTAGTTTCAATTCCAAAATCAACTATAATAATATATAAATTTTGCTGCATAATTGATAAACAATTAGTTTCTTTGTATCATATAGTGTATAATTATTTTATTTTATACAATGAATTGAAATCAAAGAGTTTAATAAATTTATTATAAGAATTTATATCAACAATTATGAATGTCAATATGTTAATAATCTCATAAAATATGAGTCTCTTAAATAGAGTTTCTATAATAAGAAAATTAAAGATTTTAGTATCAATTTCAAAAAATATTATACATACGAAAAATGTATAAATTCAATATACAAATTTGGAGATATCTGAAATGACAGCTTATACGTGGTGTTTGAATATATAATTTTTTTAAAAATTTGTTTCAATTCATTTTTTCCATATATTATGTGAATTACAATTTATTATATAACATAAAATCAATTGCTAAAATTTTAATTGAAGAAATAATTTTGATCTCCCTTGAATAGATAATTAATGTGGCCATGCTAACATAATACGTTTGAATTTGCATAAGATTCAGATAAACGAAAATAGATTTTTTTCTTGAATTAATATAAGACTCTATAAAGTTTAATGATATAGTAAATAGGAAAAAATATTTTTGATCCACTAACTCATCACACTTTAAATTTTATTCCATTAACTTTTAAATTTGGAGTACGTGCATTTGCTAACGTAGTGCTGGATATATCAACAAATTTTCCGCACCACGTCAGCACTTTCTGGTAATATATCAGTATTTTCTGACATCACATCAATATTTATCGATATCACGTCAGACCTTCTTCAAAATATAACTAAAACTCAGAAAAAACTTACCGTACAAAAATCAAATATGGAATGTGCAGTAAACAAAAAAAAATATTTTCTATCAAATAATATAATATAGATATATAGTAGTAGTTACATAATAGTAATAGATTTTAGGTTTTTCTAAAAATAAATAGTAAGCCTGCCTATCCACTCAAACCAACCCCAATCCACAACCGAGACAGACTAACTCATTTTGACATACCTTCATATGAGTCGTTAGAAATCATAACCTAAACCACTTTTTTTAATGGTGGGTTGGTTTAACGACTCAATCCGACGGACCTAACTCAAATTGACAACTCTATGAAATTGTACACAGGAACTCAAAGATCAAGCAAACATATTATGAGAAGGCATAAGCCAAATCCTTACATAGTAAGTACTAAGTAGTATTCAATTTACAAGTAGATTAGGGTAGCGCCCTTAGGATTCTGGTTTTTGGGTTAAACAGAGTATTTTTAAGTTTCATTTACAACAAAGCAAAATAAATCCATTGCATTATCCCACCATACCATGTAACGAGTTTTGATTTACTGGAGGACTGTTGGGCAGCCTAATTAATAATTAATAATTGGAAAAATTGAAATGAAAGAAAAATTGGAAAAATTGGAATAAGATGTCACCACTCTGTTGATTACTATCATTAGATTTTATTTGATATTTACCATATAATCTTGTTTAAATGTGTAGTTCATTACATACGTTGATTTATTTATTATTTATAATTATATTTAAGAATAAATTAATAAACATTGAGGTAGTTTATAAAAGATAGATTATGATACAAAATTAATTATTTATGATATAAAGTTCTAAAACAAAAGTAAATTTTTTTTGTAGGTGTTTAAATATTATTTAAATGAAATATTAGGAGTTATATTTTATTATCAATATTATTATTTCATTAATTTTGATGTTGTTTTGATGAGTTAGTCACGATATTTCAAATTGATAATTATTTATCGTTAGTGTGCTTAATTTATGTAAACTATGATTTATGCATTGATAAAGTCCACAATTCGATTGATTTTTAGTTTATTATACCTTATACGTGGTGTTTGGATATTTTTCTTAATTTTTTTAATTCATTTGGTTCTATATATTATGCTAATTATAATTTATTATATATCATAAAATTAACAATTTGAATTTTAATTTGGCAAAAAAATTGAAAGTAATTATTTTAGTTTTTAATTAATTTATGCGTCTGATATTACAAGAGATTAAACTCAAATAAATAACAAAATGATTCAAATTATTTTATTAGAGATTCAATTTTTTATTTTTATCATATATTTGTTATTTACGTGCATCGCACGTGCTTCATGCTAGTACCTATAAAAGTGTGGATAGAAGAAAAGTTTTGTTATTTTGAACGGACATTATTACCCTTCACATGTTTATTTATTTTCATTATTAGGTAACATATATGGTAATTTCACATTTAGTCCATTAATTAATAATTAATACTAATTAACCATATTTTATGGTTATTATTTTGTGTTTTGACTTTCTTAATGTTTATGCTAATTTTAAATAAACATACTATTCAAATATTTACTTAATATTAATATCAATTATTTTTTTCATTTTAATTATATTCATATTTTAATTTATATGTAGCAAATAAGTCATCTCCACGTTTTTAAATGTTTGAGCTATTTTTTAAAAAATACTATTAAATTTACTTAATATTAATATCAATTATTTTTTTCACTTTAATAACTTTCTTTGACTTTCATTCAAATTCTAAATGAAATTAATTATGTTAGGTATTGTTCTATTTCACTATCATTTGAATTCATTCAATGAATTATTAAAAATAAATTTTAATATAATTAGATTTAAAAAAAACTTCAAAAAATTATATATATGGAGGACTCATGATAAAGTATGTGAATGCTTTGAACGAAGAGTCATTCAAATAAATTCTAAATTAAATATTGACAAATGAAAAATTAAAAATTAAAATAATCATTATTACTTTTAAATTAAATAAAACAATTTGAATTGAAAATAAAATTATATTTAATCAAAATTTTAAATTTATTTTGTCAAACTATTAATTTCTAAATGCATGAACAAATATAATAAATTGTAAATATAAATTTAATTGTGAATTTGAATAATAGTAATAAAAAATTAATAAATTTGAATAAGAAGTACCTATAAAAGTGTGGACAAATGAATCGTTCATCCACATACATTGGATGATATGATCATAGAAAAATATTGTTGTACAATTGCTAAAATGAGAAAAAAAATATGTAGAAAATTAATCAATTTTTCATTAGTTTTTTCTCACGAATTTTGATAATAAATAAAATTAATTGATTGATTAATTGTTTTAATTACTCTCATAGATTCTATTTTATTTAAGTCTCCTCATATTTATATATTATCAAATAGTACTCAATCATAACAATAATGCCATGACATTTTATTTGTATTTGTAGAGTTATTTACATACAGGTATATAATGATAATTATATTGACAAAAAGGTAAGCACGCATTAAATAAAAAAATCAATAAACACTTAATTTGAAAATAAAAATAAAAATTAAGCTTATTCACAAATGTTATCACCATTGATACTTTTTCAGCTTATTTTTCTGAAAAAAAAAAAATCAATGACGACATCTATTATACGTATAAAAAAATAGAGTCAAATGGTACATAGATAAAATTATTATGAAATTGTTTTAAAAAATAACACAAATGAGTCAAAAAAAAGTAAGAGCAAGATATTCCTACAAATAATTATTAGTATAATGTTAACATAACTAAATTGGAAGTTATGTTGGTGTAGAGTAAGTCTCTTGTGAGAAGGTCTCGCGAATTTTTATATGTGAGACGAGTCGACCTTACCGATATTCACAATAAAAAGTAATACTCTTAGAATAAAACTTAAAATAAAAAATTGTTGTCACATGTTCTTAATTATTCCAAATTATAAGTAAGTATTATTTTAGATTTTCAAGATGTAATTTTTACATTCTATGAACATATTTATCAATTAATTGATTTAATGAGTAGATAAATATCAACATCATATACTAAAATGTTTTCTTCCACTCTTATATTGCTTAATTAATTAAAATATATTCATATAATTCTATTTACATTCTTATATTGCTTAATCAATTCAAATCATTGTATTTGTATTGTTATTTTAGTTCAATTTAGTCCTTAATCTGATATATCATTATTCCAAATTCTTATAATTTGTTTTGATCTATCTTTTTCCGAACGAAATGTTGTTTGATGGATTTGATCACGTTATTCAAAGATTAAAAATATTTTTACTATTAATTTATTTTTAGTTATTTAGAATATGAGTTCACGTGCGGATGCACGTGCTTTTTTGCTAGTACATATAAAATGAGTGTAAGTAAATATAAAATACATGTTGGATTCTTCCACAGCGCTGCGATTCCTGCACTATGGATATCTGAAATACAACTGACAAACTATAAAAGAGTATAAACATCATCCTAAATCACCAAAAATTCGGAAGCAAAAACAGGGAGGGCAGGTAAAAGGGTAAAAAGAAATATAATTTACAACAATAAAAACTATCAATCAAATACAAAGTTGCGAGTCCAAACCACGAACGGAGAATCATCTTGGCCCAGATAATTCCTCGGGACGAATATTCGAAGTGGAGTCGTTAATTAACCAATTACTGCTAGGGTGATGCGTATGATTGAATTCTTGAAGGAACATTTCTTCCTTCTGCCATTCCTCCCACCTCTCAGCCAAGCCATCACCTTCAAGCATCCTCACGACTTTTGACATCCTTGGACGCTCCAATGGGGAGCCCTGCGTACAGAGCAGAGCTACTTGTATCAGCTGTTCCGCCTCGTCTAGTGGCTCCAGTAGCGCTGTTGGCAACTGCAATGTTTTTTTCTAATGATAAGAATGCTTGTTTGATTATATATCACAAATATTTTGAACATAATACAATGTTGTTCTTTTTATATTTGTATATATACTCACATATTTAAATTTAAAAAACTTTCAGTAAATAAAAAGAAAAATGGAACGGGCCTGTTGATTCAACTCTTGGAGTTCGACTCGGCTCAGGCCAGTTCAAACAGGGACGGAGCCACCCCAAAGGTTGAGTTGGGCTCCCGCCCTATATGAAAAAAAAAATATTATTAGTAATTGTAGTATATGTGTAATTTTAGCCTACATTAAAGTTTTATCCGGTCCATAAAATAATTATATTTACTAACTTAGCCCACTAAAATTATTTTCAACCCATTTAATCATAAGAGAAATTACTATATCGATAGATGTACTTTTGTAAGCAAGGGCCTCGAGTTGAAAAAAGTTGTGAGGACGAGGATTTGAAAGGAATTTCTGGTAAGAGATTTGAAAAAGCTTGTGCGAGAGAGGGCCTCGATTGAGTTTGCACGAGGTCAAATGATTGTTTTTTGCTACTTAATTAGTTTATTCCATTTATTATGCAGAAAGATTCAAACTATGGCTTGGTTGATTTTGCAGTTATTTTTCAGCTTATGTATTAATGAAGTCATAGAAGATTAGATTTTTGGTATGTATAGACCTTGAGATTAACTTCCGTATGATGTATATTTTTAGTGGATTTTCTGTTTTTCCGCTTCAACGTGAGTTTCGAGCAGAAAATTTCACTCGAGGCACTATGACAAAGAAAATCTCCCACCCTAGCATGCATGCCTCGCGGCTCCGGTGCATTTTTCTTAAGATTTGATTTGTCTTATTTTAACGCTTCATGTATTTACGGCAATAACTGAACGATCATTCTCAACTATGAAATTTATTAAGACCTCATTCTGGAATAAGATGAAAGAAGAGTTATTGGCAAATTATATGATTATCTACATTGAAAAAAAATTTAGTGCAAGAATAGATACTGATTCAATAATTGATGAGTTTTATTCGATGAAAAACCGCAGAGCAATAGCTTATATCTAGTTAATGTCACTATTGTTTATCGAGTCATTCAGCGCTAGGTCAAAAATTTTTCTGGCTACGTCCCTTGAGGTCAAACAACAATTAACTTATATTAACCAAGTAATTCGAGTTCCGTCCGCCGTGCCTTAGAAACACCAAGTTAAACTAATCCAGGACGAAAATATCAGGAAAGGAAAGTCTTACGTTACTGTACAAGATTATAAATAAAACAAAGGAAATATCGCTAAACTACAGTGATTTGACGAAAATTGGAATACTTGTTAAAAACTAAAGACTCGAATTGCTAAAGTCGTCACTCTGCCAATTTTTATCAGAATTTGGTTGCCCGCTTTGCATGGTTTGAAACGTGATTAAGTGGTTGCGCCATCGATTCTTTCCAAGGTCTCCACAAATTCTTGCATTGATGGTCTGTTCTTTGGTTCATTCTCGAGACAATCTAGTGAAACCTCAGCTATTTGCAATGCACATCTCGAGGGATATTTTCCTTCCAACCGAGAGTCCATAACATTCTTCAACTTCCTCCTGTCAGTTAGATGTGGCTTGATCCATTCAACCAGTTTTTCTTTCCCGTTTGGACGATTTACGTCAATTGTCCGTAACCCTGTTAGCATCTCTGCTAAGACGACACCGAAACCGTATACATCACTCTTGACGTACAAGTGCCCTGCCCCAGGAACGTAGATCATAGACAAGAAAATAGAAATGCCGTTAATGTGTGTAACCACATTTTGCACTCTTTATTCTGTTGTTTGCTTTCCGGAGCTATTGTGGACGAAATTAGCTCACAAGTATGAAGTAGCGTAGTGATTACCTGTGGCGAGATATTCAGGAGCAGCATAACCGTCGGTCCCCATTACCAGCGTCGTTACATGGGATTTACTTGCTGTTGGACCCATTCTCGCGAGACCGAAATCTGATAACTTGGCGTGGTATGACTGAGAGCAGACGAAAAAGTAAATCAACATCACAAAGATCAGATTATCAAAAAAATTTGAACAATAGGAATATTTCATTTCTTGCAAGAAAATTCACCACAACAAGAGTGGTTGTCCATGTATAAATAAATATACAATCCATGTGGCACAGAACAAATGATATAAAGAACAGTAATGAAAGCCTATCATAATTATATATATCTTGAAAACATTAACGAAAAGATATAAATGTTACAAAACAATAGAGCTATAGTGATACGAAGTGTGAAACAGTAGCTTACCCCATCAAGCAATATGTTGGACGCCTTGAAGTCTCTGTAGATTACTTTTCTATCCGAAGCATGCAAGAATGCAAGACCACGAGCTGCTCCGATCAATATCTTAAGCCTAACGTCCCATGGAAGTGGCTGAACAGCGGAACCCCCTAAACCCAAGAATCTAAATCATCAAAAATCCATATACAAATTAGCGGTCCTCCAATACAAACCATCGACACACTTACTTCCGAACAGATGGTTCTCTAAGCTCCCTTTTGCCATGAACTCATAGACCAGCAATAGCTCTACGCCCTTCAAACAGTAGCCCAGCAGCTTCACCAGATTGGGATGAGAAAGTCTTCCAAGGAAATTTATCCCGGACTGAAGAATTCATATTGATTAGATTTAATGATCAGAAATCCATAAAACTAAAAAAACACTGGTTAAACTAGGATTGGAAGAGACCTGCCATTCTTGAAATCCCTGGGTGCTTTCCGAATTCAACTTCTTTACAGCAATAACTGTTCTTTCCCCATTTATTCCCATGAGCCATCCCTTGTACACTTTGCCGAATCCACCTTCTCCCAGCAGCGTATCACTTCTGAAATTTCTAGTGGCGGCCTTGAGCTCTGAGAAAGAGAAGACTCTCAAGTTGGGTTGGGATAACATCTGGCCGGCGGCGGAAGCAGGGGAGCTCATATCATGATCGCTCCCGGAAAATATGCTGCTGTTCCCAGTCAAGTAATACATGTGCATCAAGGACCACGTCATCACATTCTTACTCACATGCTTGAGTTCACATGTGTGGATTAATTCTCGAAGAATGTAGAATGTTGGAATGTTTAACCAACTAACAGAATTGATTCTTTTATTTGTTAGTTTGTTACGTATAGATGAATACTAACTCCTTGTATAAATTCCCTTGTAAATGATTGGGTTATGATATACAGAAAAGCATTCCAAAATTCCTTTCGTTTGCTCTGCTCTTTTTGCTTTTCTATTCTGGTATCAGAGCCAACAATGGCGGAAGCCACATCTCACACTGAATCCAGTGTATTCACCATTCCTAATCCAAGTCTCAATCCCTCGTTAGTAAACCCAGCAAATCAAATTAATGCTGTGAAATTGAATGATGACAACTTTCTTCTCTGGCAACTACAAATTCTCTCGGGCATTCGAGGATTGGGGCTTGAACATTTGCTTCATGAAGATACGCTCATTCCACCCAGAATGCTTGATGCTGGAGAATCGATTCTCACAGTAAATCCGATGTTTGTCACTTGGAGCAGGCAAGATCAACTTCTGTTTTCCTTTTTATTGGCATCCATGGCAGAATGTGTCCAAAGCCAGATGATTGGCTGTAATACCACGGCAGAACTTTGGTCGCGAGTTACTCGCTTGTTTGCCTCAAGATCGAAGGCTAGAGTAATGCAATTCAAACTCCAGTTGCAAACCCTAAAGAAGGGTGGACAAAGCATGAAAGAATACCTCAGCAAGATGAAGACCTATGTTGATTTGCTTGCGGCATGTGGTCATCCCATCTCTGAAGAAGATCATGTTCTCTATATCCTTGGAGGTGTAGGGATTGAATACGAATCAGTCGTAGTTCATATTACCTCCAGATCTGATTTCTTGTCCTCTGCCGATGCTAGTGCACTACTTCTTGCTCATGAAGGACGGATTGAGTCCTACAGTATCACTACGGACAATCCAATATCTACTGCTGCTGCTCATGTCACTACTTTCTCTCAATCCAAAGGTCGAGAGAATGCCTATGCTCGCACCCCTTCTCGTGGTCGTGGCCGTTTTTTCAGAGGTGGTCGGAAGAACTGGAACCAGGGCAATGCTCGTCCGAAGTGTCAAATTTGTGGGTATTCCAATCACATTGCAGAAAAGTGATTTTATCGATTTGATAAGGACTTTGTCCCGCAGCACAGAACCTCTGGTCCTCCTCAGTCTTCCTACCACACGCGAGATAATAACTTTTCTCCTACTGCTGCAATGGCTGTGAAACAACAAGAAGAGCTCAATGATGAATGGTGGTTCCCTGATTCAGGAGCCTCTCACCATGTCACAAATGATATTGCCAATCTTTCCATTGGATCTGAACACACTGGAGGAGGTAAAGTTTTTATTGGTAATGGATCGGGTTTGCCTATTTCCCATATAGGTTCTTCATCATTTGACTCTCACACTCCCCTTGGTACTCATACATTTAATCTACATAATCTACTTCGAGTTCCTCATATCACTAAAAATCTTATTAGTGTCAGTCGCTTTGCTCATGATAATAATGTTCTCTTTGAGTTTCACCCCTGTTTTTGTGTTGTGAAGGATCTAGCAACACGAACCCCGCTCCTTCGAGGAACTCTGCATAATGGTCTATACAGATTTCACCTTAACAAATCCAATCCAGTCACTACTCCATCCGCAGCTTGCTTCAATCTTCCCTCTGCCTCTCCGCCCAACAGTTCCTCTAATCAAGTGTTCCAGTCACAGTTTATTCCCAAAGAGGATTCATCCTCATTGCGTCGATGGCATTATAGATTAGGCCATCCATCTTTTCTTACTGTAAA
The DNA here is from genome assembly GCF_022965805.1 of Primulina eburnea. NCBI lineage: Eukaryota > Viridiplantae > Streptophyta > Magnoliopsida > Lamiales > Gesneriaceae > Primulina > Primulina eburnea. Next base: position 15,461,434 of record NC_133103.1, read on the forward strand.
GAAAATTCTAACCAGTTGTAATACTTCATTTCTGAATGATAATGTTACTCTTTGCACAGCATGTGAATTGGGCAAGAATCATCGATTACCTTTTCCCACATCTCACACAATATACTCCGAACCACTTCAATTAATTGTTTCTGATGTCTGGGGTCCTGCTCCTAAAATTTCCACCAATGGTTATCGTTATTATGTTAGCTTTGTTGACGCTTATAGTCGTTTCACTTGGATATTCTTTATCAAACAAAAATCAGAAGTCTTCCATGTGTTTCAAACCTTTAAAAGCAATGTTGAGCTTCAGTGCAATACTAAAATTAAATCACTACAAACAGATGGGGGTGGTGAATTTCGAGCCTTAGGTCCTTTGCTCCAAAAGTGGGGTATTAATCATCGTGTTACGTGTCCATACACCTCCCAACAAAATGGGATTGTGGAACGAAAACACCGTCACATTGTTGATATGGGTCTATCCCTCCTTGCCCAAGCTCACATGCCTCTTACTTTTTGGGACGATGCCTTTACAACTTCTGTTTTTCTTATTAATCGATTACCTCCCTCAGCTGCTCTTGGTCATATCCCTCTCACTCGGCTTTTTAACATCAGTCCTGATTACACTTTTCTTCGTGTGTTTGGTTGTCTATGTTTTCCATATCTCCGAGTATATAATTCTCACAAGTTTGAGTTCCGTTCAAAGCCCTGTACGTTTATTGGATACAGCAGCAACCACAAAGGCTACAAGTGTCTTAGTACTGATGGGAGAATTTATGTTACTAGACATGTTAAGTTTGATGAAAATGTCTTCCCCTTTTCTCACATTCAAACCCCCATCTCCACTGCAGCTCCTCCATGTTCCTTTATCCCTTTGTTGCTGTCCACTCCACCTGTCTCTATTTCCCCTCATTCCCCTACCATGTCTACTGCATCTTCTGATAATCCTAGTTCAGCCCAAGCTTCTTCTAATTCTTCTTTGCACAATGATAGTTGTCCAGACCCTATTCCAACTAACCAGCTTACCTCTGATCCATTACCAATACTCACTCATCATATGGTCACTCGATCCAAAGCTGGAATCTTCAAACCAAAGGCCTTCGTGGCACACCAATCCAGTGATGGTACACCTGCTCATCTTCGAGATGCTTTATCAAGTACAGATTGGCACAAGGCCATGTGTGAGGAGTACTCTGCCCTCATGCGCAATCACACCTGGTCATTGGTTACCCCTCCGTCTAATGCATCTATTGTTGGGTGCAAATGGGTGTTTAAAATCAAGACTAACGCAGATGGTTCCATTAATCGTCATAAGGCTCGACTTGTGGCCAAAGGTTACTCTCAAGTGGCTGGTTTTGATTTCTCTGAAACTTTCAGCCCGGTTGTTAAACCTACTACAATTTGCCTAGTCCTTACCATTGCTTTGACCAAGCAATGGTCCATTCATCAACTCGATGTCAACAACGCTTTTCTTAATGGATCTCTGTCTGAAATTGTTTATATGCAACAGCCTCCGGGTTTTGAACACAAGCAGGGTGATGCCACATTGGTTTGCAAACTACATAAGGCTATCTATGGCCTTAAACAGGCACCTCGTGCTTGGTTTGATAAACTCAAATCCACATTACAACTAATGGGATTCTCTGCTTCGATAGCTGATCCCTCGCTATTTGTACGGTTCTGCTCTAACTCTATTATTTATGTTCTTGTCTATGTGGATGACATAATTGTTACAGGAAGTGACAATCATACAATTGCTACTCTCATCAGTAAGTTGGACAGACAGTTTTCCCTCAAGAATCTAGGCAACTTATCCTATTTCTTGGGTATTGAAGTCTCCAAGCTCTCAGATAATTCGCTTTTCCTCTGTCAAACCAAATATGTGCAGGATCTTCTTCTCAAGACGAAAATGAGTGGTGCTAAGTCTCTACCAACTCCTATGATTACCAATCTCAAACTCACAACCAAGGAAGGTGATCCGTTTGATGATGCCAAACTATATAGAAGTACAGTTGGTGCCCTGCAATATCTCACCATTACTAGGCCAGACATAGCCTTCAGTGTAAACAAGGTCTGCCAATTTATGCACGATCCTCTTCACACACACTGGAAAGCTGTCAAACGGATCCTTCGGTATCTTGCTGGTTCTCTTCACTTTGGGCTTCATCTTACTACATGTGCTCGATTATCTCTCCGAGGTTTTTGTGATGCTGACTGGGGCAATGATCCGGATGATCGACGCTCCACCTCTGGCTTCTGCTGGTTCATCGGTCACTCTCCCATTGCTTGGAGTTCCAAGAAACAACAAGTTGTTTCTCGATCTAGTACAAAGGCTGAATACCGGAGTTTGGCTCATGCTACAGCTGAGCTGCTTTGGCTACGGTCACTCCTAACAGAACTACATGTTCCTCTGGATGATACTCCAACTCTCTGGTGTGATAATCTGAGTACCATTGCTCTTAGTGCCAATCCTGTTCAACACTCCAAGACAAAACATTTTGAGCTTGACTTATACTTCGTTCGGGAAAAAGTTATGTCCAAAGCTCTATCTGTTTGTCATGTTCCATCTTGTGATCAAATTGCAGATGTTCTCACCAAGCCCTTATCCGCTGCCAGCTTTAACAAGTTCCGGTCCAAGCTTAGCGTCGTACTAAATCCGTCGCTGAGCTTGCGGGGGCAAGTCAAGTAATACATGTGCATCAAGGACCACGTCATCACATTCTTACTCACATGCTTGAGTTCACATGTGTGGATTAATTCTAGAAGAATGTAGAATGTTGGAATGTTTAACCAACTAACAGAATTGATTCTTTTATTTGTTAGTTTGTTACGTATAGATGAATACTAACTCCTTGTATAAATTCCCTTGTAAATGATTGGGTTATGATATACAGAAAAGCATTCCAAAATTCCTTTCGTTTGCTCTGCTCTTTTTGCTTTTCTATTCTTCCCAGAAACATTAGCGCTCTTGCTCGACGTAGACATCGTTGTAGTCGCCGCTGCATCACATCACACACACACCATCATCATCAATTTCTTCAACTCACAAATTAATTCACACATAATACATACATATATACACGCGAACATATAAAAATATATATGTCAGATTAATCGGAAAACATTATCGGATAACCTGAACTCCATTGGCTGTTGGTGGCGGAGGGCTGGCCCTGGTTAGCATAGCTATTAACAATGGCCGATCTACTGCCACTGCGGCTCAAACAAATCCCCATGTGCACGCCACACCAATACGATTCAATCCTGAACTTGAGACCTGTTATTCAATGGGAGAAGTATATTCATCCAATTGCTAATCTTTGAAAGAAACCCACCCACAAAAACAATCATCACTTCTCAATTCCATGGTTGCATACCAGAAACATGCTGAGAGGATGGATCAAAATGGAAATCAGATGAAAAGGAGGAGCTCGAGCTGAAGCTGGGGCAAAGCGCAATTTGCCTGAGCTCCTCTCTTTTTAAAACGGCTCTAACCAGTCTCTCCCAGTCGTCGTACACCTTCGACATGACTTTTGCTTTGAAGTCACTCTGTAATCCAAATGAAGGATCAGGATCCCCTACTGTGGCATCCCCACAGTAGGGGATGCTGTGCACACATTTTTTTAAAAAAAGTTTATATATTTTTTTAAAAAAAATTTTTGGATTTTTTGTTTTAATTTTTTTTTACTCTCATTCAAATTTTTTATTTTTAAATATTTTTTTGCTCCTTTTAAAATATATTATTATTTTTTCCTTCTTTCTTATTGGTAGAACCAAGTGTTTACCATATTAATGAAAATTCGATATTTTTTGGTAGAATTGTTTGATGATGAAAACAAATCACAAATTTTTAATCTTGTTCGAGTATCGATGAAAATAAACGAATCAAGCATGCGAAAAGAACTAAAATTTAAATGTCAAAAAAAGAATCAAAAATAGAAAAAAAGAATTATAATATATTTTAAAAGGAGCAAAAAAATATTTAAAAATAAAAAATTTGAATGAGAGTAAAAAAAATTTAAAACAAAAAATCCAAAAAAATTTTTAATAAAAATATATAAGCTTTTTTAAAAAAAATGTGTGCACAGCATCCCCTACTGTGGGGATGCCACAGTGGGGATCCTGATCCGTAAATGAATGATCTCTCAAAGTTCACTTCATTGTACATAAAAAAATAATTTTGAAATTCATCGAAGCTTTCATTTAAGAAATTGATATTTTCTCTGCTTAACATTTATTCTTAATTTTCAATTTGAGAAAACATTGATACGAGAAGTTACATTTTTTAAATCTATTTTTTGTGAATTTTTTAATATATTCTTGTTTATTTAATTCGTCAAGTTAAATTAATAGTTTTCAAATGGATTCATTATAATTTATTGTTCATCTTAAATGACTTTTGACATTAATATATATTGAATTCATCAATTTACCAGTAATTTTTTATTGCTACTAAAATTGATGACTAGAATAAGTTGATTTCTTCGTGATTCTAATAAATATTTAATGTTTTCATTTTATCTTTTCTTTTTTTTATATATAAATATATAACTTTTATAACAAGTTGATTTTTAAATTTGAACTAAAAAGCATAATGTATGATTTAGATATTGAAATATGTTAAAGATTACTTATAAGAATACTTTTTTAATGTTCCACCAAATATTCGGTTATTCTGGTGGAGTATTTCCCATGATTGTATACCGACTAACCAGAATCTATCCAGACACCATGTCCCAGTGAATGAATCTTGCAATTTATGCAACTTTTCTACAGACTCGTCTGGACATGCCATGTTCTTTTGTGCTGCGATTAAACATATGTGGAAGAACATATCTTTTGCCTGAGTGTTAAGAGGAAACTCCCAAGCTAACACATTGGAGCTTTGTCTGTGGTTGAAAGACCAATTCTCAAAGACGGAATTTGAGGAGTTTGCAATTCACACATGTGCGGTATGGAAAGAAAAGCAGAAATACCTTCATGGAGATAAGGAGAAACCATTAGCTAATAATGTTTCCTGGAGTTATGCAATCTTATCTGATTTCAAAAAAGCCCGGACCAAAGAGAAAATTGAGGATGCATCAAAAAAGAGTAATCCGGAAAGGATATGGAATCCGCCAAGATTACGCACATTAAAACTCAATGTAGATGCGGCCGTGGATGATAATAGACATCATTTTAGCATTGGTGGCGCACTCCGAGACAAACAAGGTCGACCGTTATTGGCTTTTGGAAAGCAAATCAACCAACCTATTTCAGTGGTTCATGGTGAACTTCTGGCTATTCGAGAATGTATTATTCTAATGCATGACAAAGGCTTCACTGATGTTCAAGTTGCAACCGACTCCTTATTGGCAGTTCAAACAGTCACTACCACTCGGGATGATATTGGTTATACGAGCCTCTGTGCAACAGATATTAGAGAGCGTATGAGTGAATATGAGATATCTGAGCTTATTCATGTTCGTCGTACGACAAATAATGTAGCTCATAGCATTGCACGTTTTGCTTTTGATTTCCCTTCACCCTTTGTTTGGTTGAATGGTGATTTTTCTCCTTGGTTGCTTAAGCTTGTAATGGATGATTTGAATAAGTAAAAGTACAAGTTTTATCAACAAAAAAAAATAAATTTTTAATGTAAAATATTAATTGAATTTTTCTGTGATGGTGGTTTTGCAATAATTTTTTTGGATTATTTTTTTAATGAAATATTCTTTAATTGTGGTTTTGTTACTTGTACCTCACATTGTGTGGCGTAGAAAACCTGATGTCATGTATTGATGTAAGCCCTTGTCTAATTTATTCAATTGTTTTCTTTCATGAGTTTTAAGACATTTCACATGCTCTAATTAATAATATTTGGTAATTAATATACATTTATTATTATTTGTTTATATTCCTATTTTTTATGTGCATATGTCAATTTTTTTGTGACACTATTTTTTTCTTATATATATTTTTTCATGTTTGCGGGTGTTTTATAAACTAGATTTTTCAGTTTTTTCATACTATTATAAACGTATTTTATTATTTTTTATGAATTCTATAATTTTTATATATTTATTTTAAATTATTTTTATTAATTAATATCTATGAATTTGTGAAACTCTTGATATTTTTATATAGATGATAAGAAAAACTAAAAGTTGAAAAATTCTAATAAAATGTTTAATATTTCAGATATTACTAATAAATTTTATGAACTTTTCAACTCTATTATATGTTTCCTACTTTCTTAGTCTATTATAAGCACATTAGATTATTATAAAATAATTTTTTTAGGAACTTAAGAATTTTTTATGTATTTAAATTATTTTTATCAGTTAATATCAAAAAATTCATGAAATTCTTGATATTTTTATATAAACGATAATAAATCTTAAATGGTAACAAATTTCAATAAATTGATTCAAGTAATAATTAAATAAATAGTAGCTCAATAATTTATTATTTTAATTATGATTCATTATGTGTTATGATAATATTTTACATAATAATGTTTTTAAAATTAAATTTCCTATTATTATATATTTTGTTATCTAATTTTCATTTGCGTTCTAAACACAATACAAATTATGATTGTTGAATTTATATGCATAAAAAATATTTTTCACATTTCAAAATAACAAAATTGTTATTTAATATTACTCTCGTATTAAGTTAATTAAGTTATGTTTACCAATTCATTGTGTATTATTATTATGATTGCAACTTAATGGATTATAAATGGAGGCATAGGGTTGTTACCCCAACAATTATTATTTGTGTTTAAATTATTATTATTAATTAAAATTACTTTGTGTTCGGTTGAATTATTTGATTAGTAAGAATAAATTTGATTTAGAGAAATGATTTTTTCATTAGGTGCAATAATTGCTCATGCTAGGTTGAATAATCGAAACGTGGCGTTCGAGTTGCTTTATGGTTTTAAAAGATTTAAGTTAATGTAGCATCACTACCAGCGATTTTAACTTTTGGTAAAACGACAAGTGCATGATCCTACAATTGGTATAAAACAGAGCCAAAGTCATGAGATTGATTTTCATGGATTGCAAGAAGTGTAATTATTGGGAGTGAAATTATTGGAGTGTAGCAATTGTCCTTGCTAGATACATTGATCGAACAATGACAATTGAGGTACTATACGGTTTAAAATATTTGAGTTGCATCCTTACGATCAATTATAATTTTGATAAAGCGACAAATGTATGGACCTACAATTGGTATAAGAGTCCATGTCACGAGTTCGATTCTCATTGATCATAAAGAGTGTAATTGTTGGGGTACAATAATTGTTCATGTTGGATAGAACAATCGAAACGTGACGCTTGAGCTACGGTACAATTTTAAAATATTTGAGCTAAAGTTTAAACATCGTTATTACAAGTTATAACTTTTGGTAAAACAACAAACGTTATATCTTACAAGATTTAATTATATCATGACTCAATTAATATTACATTAATTTAACTAAATAATAAAATTTGAATTTGAAATCTTTCTTAAATAAATTAAGTCAAAGAATTGTTGGAAATTATTCAAGAAAACTTTCTTTATTGAAACTTTCATTGACCAAATGTTTCGATAAACAAAATAAATTTATTTAACTTTTTTTTAAACTCTCAATCATAAATTCTAAATTATAATTGAAAAATTCGAAATCTCTCGTCATTTTTCTCTAATTGTTTTTGTAATATTTGACATTATTACTACTTTAAAAGTTTTTTTTTATATCACTTCAGGTACTTTTAACTATTATATAGACTTTTAAATACAGCAAAATTAATTAAAAATATATTGACAATAGCTTAATTATTTTGGTAATATTTGGCATTATTCAAACTATTATTTTGCTATATATTATTTTTTAATGATTACATATATTTTGTGTGTATTCTAAATTACTTTTGAATTATGTCAATACAGGCATATTTTTATGATGTTATGACTTAAATTTTTAAAAAACGTTTAGTAACTTTTAAAATATTAATATTTATGCCTAAAGATTAGCAGGTGTCTCATTAATTTTTTTTTAAAATGAAGAAATACAGTTATTATTTTGGATTCTTCCCATGATGAATTTTTTTGATTTTTTTTTTTTTTTTTGCCTCCCTAATAAAATATCTGCTCTTGAATTTTCATGTATTGTTTTTTAATTTTTATATCAAGCAATTATATCAATAATTTTATAATTAGTATAAACATCACATCTGTTTTAATCACTATATTTTTTTTCAGTTTTTTCTATTCATTATGCTTCAAAATTGAGTCGTATGTTATTTCTCATTAAGAATTAATTCATACACTTAATTGTGTTCCTAATGCAAAATAGATAATATAAGAAGATCATAGGAAAAAAACACGTATCAAATAGATTAATCAAAATCAAATCTGACAACAAAAAATAAACATAAAAATTAGATATGAGATAACTGAATTTAATCGAAAAAACAAATGGGATATTTTCTCGCAGAAGGGGTTTTCGTTCAGCACCCCATAACCATGAAATCTGAAGAAAAGAGAGGGAATCTTTTCACCCTTGCTACTTAAACATAGACACAGGTTTAGAATAAAAATAAAAACTATTAATCAAATACAAAGTTGCGAGTCCAAACCACGAACGGAGAATCATCTTGGCCCAGATAATTCCTCGGGACGAATATTCGAAGTGGAGTCGTTAATTAACCAATTACTGCTAGGGTGATGCGTATGATTGAATTCTTGAAGGAACATTTCTTCCTTCTGCCATTCCTCCCACCTCTCAGCCAAGCCATCACCCTCAAGCATCCTCACGACTTTTGACATCCTTGGACGCTCCAATGGGGAGCTCTGCGTACAGAGCAGAGCTACTTGGATCAGCTGTTCCACCTCTTCGTCCACATAATTACCTTGAAGATCCGCATCGACTAGCGTCTCCAACTTTTTTTCCTTCAAAATTCCCCTGACCTGACATTTTTCAACTACATGCAATTTCATGTATGAACTGAGAATGAACCCTGAACAGATATTGAAATGTTTCGCGGATACAGACCAAATTCAAAACTAAAATGACTATAAACGGACCACAGGTCAAGAACCGGTCGGAACCAGCGGATTGATCCCGACCCTTAACTGTAATTGGCATGGCCAATTCACAAAACCATCATTTCCAGCGAACCAGGTTTGGTTCACAAGTGAAACATGGTCATCTCTAGTTTCCGTGAGTGTAAAAACAGATTCAGCATCAAAAATTCCAAGAAGCTATGATAAATATTAAAGACTCATCAGTACAAACAGTATAAGTGAAATAATATGGCTTACCCAATCGAGTAACATCACATCATCGTCATTGGCAAGCCGAGCAAGATCAAAAGTTCTCTGACCAGTGATCAGCTCAAGAAGCATGACCCCATAACCGAAAACATCAGTTTTCTCAGAAGATTTACCAGTGGAGAGGTATTCGGGAGCAATATGACCAATGGTTCCACGAAAAGCCGTGGCAACATGAGTATCCTTGTAGCCCATAAGTTTGGCCAAGCCAAAGTCACCTACAACTGCTTCAAAGTCCTCATCCAATAATATATTTGCAACTTTGACATCCTGATGAATGATCTTAGGGTCACAGTGATCATGCAAATAAGCAAGTCCCCTCGCAGACCCCGATGCTATCCGTTTTCTTATTTTCCAATCAAGGGGAGGTTGAGATTCAGGTCTTTCTACAGTAATGCACCAACAAGTACATTAAAAGTAATGCATACTACGTAGTGTGTGCTAATGGACAACTGGCAACTGATCTTTTAGAATCATATAATATTTTGGCAATATTGTACTGAGATGCATTGGTTTGGGGATAAATAAGTTGGTTATAAAAGTTACTTGCTAGTAACTGAAGCAGTTTAGATAACCACACCAGCGTCGAGTATCTAAAAAGGAAAATTTCAAGAGACAGTTAAAATGTAGTACGAGGCACAGGGTTATTATCTTTTCATACAGATTTACGGAAGCTGAAATAAAATTGCATAGATTTTTAATCAATTTGTTGAATTGTGAGGAAACCATCCAAATCTCTCTCAAGATATGAGTAAACCGGATCAAGGCAAATGCATTCGGTTGCTTGACACAGAGATGGCAAAAGAACAAGTCTTGAAAAACCATTTTTCCTCGAAGTATAAGAGAAGCAAAACAGATTTTACCTCATATTCATTTTAGTTGTCACACATAAATCACATGACATTCCAAAAAATTTCAGCCATTTTTAAAGCTACAACAGTCATAGATCTTCAGTTACTAGTGAATCATGAAGAAAATAGCCGGTAAACAATATGAATAGCAGATCAAGTGTACCTCTCAAGTACGATGCAACACTTCCATTAGCCATATAAGGATAAACAAGCAACCGTTCTGTAGAAGTCATGCAAAAACCACGCAAGCGAAGTAAATTTCGATGCGCAACCATGCTGATCATTTCCACTTCTATTTGGAATTGAAGCCCTCCACCTTGAATGCGCTCTTCTTTCAGTCTTTTTATTGCTACTAGAGAGCCATCAGCTAATCGACCTTTGTAAACCTTACTGAATCCATCTCTGCCAAGGATATTTTTATTACTGAAATTATCTGATGCAATTCGCAATTCGCGTAGTGAAAATCTTTTGAGCTGTCCCAGATGAACTTCCGGATCCTCCTCAGCTACAAGAATACACAAAATAAGCGAAAAATATTAAAAGCTATACATTTTATGATCGTATTTTAAGCCTTTTCTACATCCACGAACCAGGAACATCAAAGAAATGATCTTCTGGCTTCCTTCTACGATACCAAGCAAGCGCAATTGCAGGGGCAACAAATAGACGGGCAACCTCTCCTCTAGTGGCTCCAGTAGCGCTGTTGGCAACTGCAATGTTTTTTTATTTTTAATGATAAGAATGCTTGTTTGATTATATCACAAATATTTTGAATAAAATACAATGTTGTTCTTTTGATATTTGTATCTATGATCACATATTTAAATTAAAAAAAATTCAGTAAATAAAAAGAAAAATGGAACGGGCCTGTCGATTCAACTCTTGGCGTTCGACTCGGCTCATGCCAGTTCAAACAACAATTAATTAACTTATATTAACCAAGTAATTCGAGTTCCGTCCGTCGTGCCTAAGAAACACCAAGTTAAACTAATCCAGGACGAAAATATTAGGAAAGGAAATTCTTACGTTACTGTACAAGATTATAAATAAAACAAAGGAAATATCGCCAAACTACAGTGATTTGACGAAAATTTGAATACTTGCTAAAAAACTAAAGACCCGAAATGCTAAAGATAATTTTAGTATTTTATTTAATAAATTATTTTAAAAATATATTTAAGATAATTTTAACATTTCAAATACATTTTTATAACTTAATGTTTAATCTCTATTATATATATAACATTATCCTAAATTAATTTTGAAATCAATCTAAGCTTTCATTTAAGAAAATGATATTTTCTCTACTTAACATTTATTCTTAATTTTCAATTAGAAAAGACATTGACACGAGAACTTACATTTTTTTTTAAATCTAACACATACATATAATTATATACTTTTAATTGTAAATTTTTTAATATTTTTTTCATTTAAATTAACAGATTAAACAATAGTTTTTTTAATATGTTTTTTTATAATTATTGTCCATCTTAAATGACTTTGGAGATTAATGTATTTTGAATTCATCAATTTACCAATAGTTTTTTATTTGTTGCTATTAACTAAAATGAGTGGATTTCTTCATGTCCGCGGATTTTTTTTTCCCTTATTGTTTTTATTTAACATGGTTAGAAATATTATATGCATAGATAAATTTAAATCATAACGTGTCATTGGTAATATACATTAATGGTCCACCAATTTTATTTCACAATAACTATAATATTTTTATTTAATGATTGTTTTAATTTTTAAAAAATAACTAATAAAATTTGTGAGCTCTTCAATTTTATTTTTAATGAATTTTATAGTTTTTATATATTTAATTTAAAGTATTTTTATTAATTAATATCTATTAAATTTTTGAAACTTTATATAAATGATAAGAAAGACTAAATGTTGAGAAATCCTAATAAAATGTTGGCAAAAACTTGTGTGAGACGGTATCATGGATCGTATTTGTGAGACATATCTCTTATTTGGGTCATCCATGAAAAAGTATTACTTTTTATGCTAAAAATATTATTTTTTATTGTGAATATGGGTAGGGTTGACACATCTCACATGATACCCACTCAAAAATGTTTAATATTTCAGATATAACTAATAAATTTTGTGAGCTCTTAAACCCTATTATATATTTTCAACTTTCTTAGACTATTACAAGTACATTAGAATTATAAAACAATATTTTTAGGAACTTAAGAATTTTTATGTGTTTAAATTGTATTTATTAGTTAATATCAAAAAATTTATGAAGTTCTTGATAATTTTGTGTAGATAATAAGAAATGTTAATTTTGTACTTATTCACTTTTTACAAAATAATAATAAGAATTACATTTATTATTTTGTACTTTTCCGATGATGAATTTTTTTTGCTTCTCTAATAAAATATCTATCTGCATGTCGTACCTCGAGAGATTTTTTTTCCTAATATATTATATGCTCTTAAATTTTCTTGTATTTTCTCTTAATTTTTATATTAAGTAATTATATCAATAATTTTAAAATTAATATATACATCACATTTATTTTAATCACTCAATTTTTCGAGTTTTTTATATTCATAATACTCCAAATTTCAGGCGTTCATTCTTTCTCATTAACAATTAATTCATACCCTTAATTATATTGCAAAATAGCTATAATATATATAATTTGTTTAACAATTAATTCATACACTTAATTATGTTGCGAAATAGCTATAATATATATAATATGTGAAAAAAGCGAGTGAAACTTAAAAAAAAAAAAAACATCCAAGAGAGGGAGCCTTTTCACCGTTGCAACTTAAGACAAATGAAACAATAAACAGACAGAAGTTTAGAATAAACAAAAAAAATGTTTTTACATTCTCATATTTTGCTGACAGATATCATGTGAGGCTCATTTACTCTAACGACAATTAATGATCAAACAATCATGGTTTGATTTAAAACTGCAACGGAAAAAAGTTTAAAATACTTTAAAACGGATCTCAATGTCTAGAAAAATTTCGGCATGACCTCCCCATAAGTAGGACATCTCGAAAACTCAAGCAGCATTTCATATCAAAATATACTCCAACTAAAGTCATTAAAACAAAACCAAAGTCAACAACCTATAGCCGCACTGGCCAGGACTAAACAGAATTTAAAACTTACCAAATACTCGCCAGATCATTAAAATCACAGAGTCGCCTCAGAACATAACTATAACAACCAAATATCAATACAGATACATGGGGCATCTCCCCGGCAAATAAACTACAATACAAGACTGAACAAACTCAAGACATACATATAGACCAACTGGGAGACTCCACTGAACAGAACCAAGCAATCCAACCTAGGGATGGCAATTTCCTCCGAACCCGATGGAGGATCCGATACCCGACCCGAGTAGAAGAGGGTATGGAGGCATTTTTAGACCCGATTAAATAAATGGGTAATCGGGTATGGGGATTTTCGGGTTCGGGTATAGAGGCGGGTATGATATAATCCTACCCACACCCGACCCGAATACCCGTTTAAATTAATATATATATATAAATATATATCTATTCATATGAAACTATGAAAGCCTCAAAAAATTTAAATTGGCCAGTTTTGGCCCAATTGAAGGTTAAGTCCCAACAGTGTCATGGGCTTGATCTTTCCACCGCAGCACATATCAGGGACAATACGATGGGCTCCTATCTCAAACATAACACACAGCTGCAGGTTACAGTGACGGTTGGCTTCCTTCTTCGACTCTTCTCTTCGTTTTCCTCTTCTTTCTTCGTTCTTGAGCCTTGGTTTTCGGCCTCCGACCCTTGCACCGAGAAATTCCACCCAAAAAGGTTTGCTTGGTGTGTTGTCTTCATCCTCCATCGTGCAGTTTTTCGGTCTTCACTCTGCTGTGTGGAGTTCCTCTTCCTTGGCATTGGTAAGCCTCTATTGTGTTAGTTTTCTTCCTGTTTTTTTTTTTTTGGCTTTATTGGTGCTCTTGATTGGGTTGAGATTTCACATAAAGTAAGCACAAGTACTTGTATATGCTATTGGAGTGCCTGATAAACAAAATAGAAAGAGAATATTGGTTTTCAATGGACATGGACTTGGGAATACACATATAACTGAATATAATATATTGAGATATATGTGGTCTGTGCTTTTTCGTCTTGTATATATTGAAGTTTGTGTTTTTTATATGCTTGCCATTGTTAATCTTGAGCATTTAAAATAATCCCCATCTGTCTTATTATATTTAAGTTTACCAGTAGGCCGGCTATATGATTTTCGTGTGCCTTTCGAGGACAACTTATGAAACTAGCTATTTATCAAATACTTGTAACTTAATTATTTAAGATTATGGCCTTTTTCATCTGTGGAAAATGTCCATTAGGCAGCTTCATGGAAATAGCCTGGATAGAGTTTGTTGGCTTGACTGTGTTATATATATTCCTAACGGGAGCCGCGAATCTTTATTTATTTATTTACTCTCTTTTTAGTTTTTTTTTTTTAAAAAAAACTTGTAAGAAACCCAATATGTAGATTGTGTCTTGATGTATGAGTGAGTTGGGCCTGGTGCATTCTGCGAGTATACACTAATTGTGGTTGTTTAGAATAACCACTTGATCTCTTGATGTGTTGATCATGTCTTATTTTTTAAAAACAAAAAACATAACCTGCCTTTCCTTTAAATTTTCTTCACAAGCAGAATGGGTAGGGAAGCTCCGCCGAAGTCTTCGAAGGGGAGGGGGAAGAAGTGCCTACAGCTTCATCCATTCCTTAATCAAACTATTGCAATTAACATGGGAAGAAGAACTTACCGAAGTGGTCAAGAAGAGCAGAGTGAGCGAGAGGTTACCAAACCCAAGATAGTTGGCCGAACCGAGGGCGTCGAAAGGATGGGAGATGCTTTGTGAGAGAGAAATGGAAGAATGGTAAGATTTATGAATGAAGAAAAGCCATATTTATAGGAAGGTCAGACGAAGGAGAGCCGTCCGATTAACTCAAGAATGGACGACTAGGATCATGCCTATTCAGGGCCTTGGGATTCATAACCCCATCCGATCTTATCCGACCAAAATTTTACAAAAAACTCGAACGGTCTAGATCTTCCCGCGACCAATGTTGAACTCAAGGGCTTAAGGCTCAATCCTAGCGATTCACTGGTCTAAAATTCAATACTTCTTTTAGACCACATAGGGGGGTTACTACTGATGCCCTCAATATTTGACCGTGCTCGAGTCCTATGCCCGGCCGATCATCTCTCGTCTCCTTGAGAACCTTGGCCGAGCCCAGGGTAATGCTCGGCTAGCTGGGTAGTGCTCGGCTATCTCGGCCGAGCCCTGTGCTCGGCTCGGCCGAGCTCGGGGTAGTGCTAGCTCGGCCGAGCTAGTGCTCGGCCTAGCCCGGGATAGTGCTCGGCCGAGCCCCGGGGGCCGAGCCAAACCATTGGTATCATGTCCAATTAATCCGGAGCGAGCTCTTGTCAAACACAGATGCTTATATTACGAATCTCAAGCCCATGTAATCTGCCTATATCTTAATAACTTTGTCAAAAATAAAAGGCATAAATGAGCCTTGGATATGCCAGAATCTCGCCGTGTGATTAGAGGCGACAAGGGATCAGGCCGGAATTTCGCCATGTGATTAGAGGTGGCGAGAGATCCGACCCTAACTTGCAGTGATTGGAGAAGAGTTTAATTTTATAAGGAAATTTACCTAAAATAGACTTCGGCTCAATATGGTAAGAAGTCCCCTCAACCACTATTAATATCTTGTACGTTTTCATGGTGAAGGGCATTCAGGATATAAGACTTTCTTGAGAATTATTTCAGGGGGCATTCTCCCATTCTTTTTTCTAAAGACACAAAAACCCAATCGAAAAATCGGAGTGATCATGCCGGAAAAATTCTCGGCACCTTCCAATACCTACTAGTTTCATACAAGCCGGTAGTGTTCCATCCGTCCCGGTCCAAACATTGTTGATCTAAAGTTCAAGCTCACCAGACCGAACCCAGGAAAGATTTGGTATCATCAATTTCCTAGTGAAACAAGGAAGAGAAAGTTGACTTCTGATGTGTGGAATCATTTTGAAAGGAAGAAAATTAATGGAATGGATAAGGCAATTTGCAACTACTGCAAAAAATCTCTTTCTGGCCAAAGCAAACATGGGACAACACATTTACGTGAACATTTCAAAATTTGTCCAAGAAGAACTGTTAGTGATATAAGGCAGAAACTGCTGATTAAAGAGCAAAACAAAGGGGAATTTGCTATTAAAGGCTTTCAATTTGATCAAGAAACATCAAGGTCAATTCTTGCTGAAATGATAATTTTACATGAGTATCCATTGGCAATAGTGGAGCATCATGGATTTCATAAACTTTTAGCAAGTCTTCGGCCTTTGTTCAAGGTTCCAAGTCGCAATACCATCAAGAATGATATACTGAAAATGTATGATTATGAAAAGACAAAAGTATTGAGTTTATTGGAATCTAATAAAGGCCGAATTGCTTTAACCACCGACATGTGGACTGCATCTAATCAGAGGAAAGGATTTTTGGCTTTGACTGGCCATTTCATAGATGATAATTGGACTTTGCAAGGTCGTATTTTGAGGTATATATTCTATTTGTCACTCAAATATGTAACATTTTTCACACTTTTTATGATTTCAGTCAAATAGATACTTACATGTATACATTATTTTAATGGAATTATGTAGGTTTGCTTATGTTCGTTCTCCACATACCTCAGAAGTCCTTGCTAATGTGATAGTTAAGTCTATGATGGATTGGAATATTGATAGGAAAATATCCACCATTACTGTTGATAATTGTTCCACTAATTTCTTCCATGACTGAAAGGATGCTTTCCAAATTTGAGAAGTATTGGTGTGATATTCATGGGGTGATGGGAATAGCTACTATTTTAGATCCAAGATATAAGACAAAGTTAGTTGAGTATTGTTTCAAAAGAACACATGGAGATGTTGGTTTTAAAGAACCTGTTAGAAAGATTAAAAAGATGTGTTATGATTTGCTTGACGATTATACAAATAATAATGGTTATGTCAGTGTTGAACAAAGATCAACGGAGACTAGATTGAATACAAGTACTGATGATTTTTTGGATAGTTTCGATAAAGAAGTAGCACTTGAGTGTGATATTTACACTGATATGAAGACTGAGCTAGATCATTACTTGGAAGACAAAGTGTTGCCTAGAAATGTTGATTTTGACATATTGGAGTGGTGGAAGACCAATGGAATCAAATATCCCACTTTGATGAGGATGGCACGAGATCTGCTTACCATTCCAATATCAACGGTGGCCTCAGAATCAGCATTTAGTACTGGTGGCAGATTGGTGAGTTCCCATAGAAGCAGGCTTCATCCAAAAACCATAGAAGCGTTGATGTGCACTCAAAGTTGGTTATTGAATGAGAAACAAGGTAATATAAATTGCGTTTTTAGTTTTTATTGTTTTTGAACAAAAAAAATTATAAATTTACAATATACAATAATGATTTTTTTCTTTGAATTTTGTAGCTACAAGTTCACAAGAAACGGAAGCATATTACTCTTCAGTTGAATATGATGAGGACACTATTGATGTTGATGTTGTAAGTTTTTAATACAATGTAATTTTGTTAAATTTGACATTGAAAATAAACTGTTGGGTCAATTATTTATGTTGTTCTTCATCATTTTGCAGGACACTACAATGTCAAGTGATGAAGACATGTACGATTAGTTCGGAGATAAACCGATTTAGTTTGATTTTGGGTTGATAATGCTCACATATGATTAAATTAGGGGTAGCTCATAGATGATTAATCAACTGAATTATGAATTTTTGGATATGATGTAAATTCTACTATATTTTTGTTGAATTGCGTACTTTTGTTTAACTAATATAAACTATTTTTAATATTTTGTTATTTTTTCTATAAATTTTATTTTGTTCATTAATAATTTTTCTTATTGTTCATCTAAATAATTTTTTAAATATTCATAACTTTTGAAACAATTTAAATTTGAAAAAATTCAATTATATATGATAATTGGGTAATTGGGTAGGGTATGGGTATCCGATAATCCGATGGGTATGGGGATGGGGATGAAATTCAATACTCGATGGGTATGGGTATGGGTATGGGGATGAATTTAATAAATGGGTATGGGGATGGGTGTATGAAATCCGACCCATACCCTACCCATTGCCATCCCTAATCCAACCTCAATCCCGAGCTCCACTGGCGAAACCTCGGCCTGATGCTGCAAAACGACTCGGGAGATCTACCATGGTGCCCAATAGCAACCACAGCAGCTACCCCAGTAAACAACTGAGGTTAGGATTCTGGTATGAAACATTTCAACAATAACATAAATCATGCATAATCATATAATGAAATGTAATATGCAATGCATGAATGGCTCAACGAATAATCGGAATCACAAAAGCCAACAAACGGTACGATAACAACTGGAATAATGCTCGAGCAACAACACAGGGGAGCTACATCGTCATGCAGCTAAACCTCCCTGCCAAGTATGCGAGGTATGCCAAGCTGTGCTGAATAACACCCCTAACTCGGCTTCCATACAACTGATACGCTATAACAGGATGGCACAACAGAACAAACTAGATGACACAATCCAAGCGCTCACCTCAAAATGCTCCACTAACCACGGGATTATTCAATCACATCTACGGTCTCATGTGTATAGGCCTATCAGCCACACAATGATCCCGTGATAAACAACAGTGCCAAATAACAACGAATATCAACAATGGGCTAACAAGAACGATAGGGCTCAACATGAATGTCATAACTGTATGCCCGATGCTAAATGCCAATAATATGTCATAGTAATAAACATAGATCACAACGAAGGCATTTAACAATTTACAACAGTCAACAAGTCATAAACACGATCCATGTAACACAGAAAGGCAATTAAACATAATTTATGTTTTACCGTCTTATGTTACCGAGCTGTAACATACCTAAACCGACTCTAAAATCACAACAAGCTCAACTTTAATCTCCTCGACCTAACAATGACAAAAATAGGTCGAATAATTCACAATTCGCCAATAAAACTAAATTAATCCAACTTATTGATTTTTAATTATCAAAACTTAATTCCCAAATCTATTTCAAAAATTCTGAAATTTCAACTAAATAACCGTAATTCTCCAAAATAATTAGACGATTAACTCGATACTAATTCACAAACTCTTCGATTTATACCTCAAAGCTCTCCGACGATCGAACCTACAATATACCCAATATATACGTCAATATAATGCATTAAAATCGACAAAGCGAAATTAAATCGAAGCGAGTAAAATTACACTTCGGGGCAGCCTACTTATGCACCGAAAAATCTGGAATTGGATCCAAAAATTACCAAGATCGAAGTATAAACTAGTCGCTAGCGGTCCAATGTTGCTACTCGCCGGAAAAGACGCCGGAAAACACTATTCACGACCAAAAACCGAACTGAAAACTAGCTGGAAAATGCAGGAACATCAAGGTAAGATTTAAGCTTCAAATCCTTGCTCGATATACTCCAAAGAACCAAGAAAAACCAAGCAATAGCTCACCTAAAATCGAACAAGAAACTTGAACAGGAACAACCACGAAACAGGGTTCGATTGGCACTGAAACGGGCATCAAAACTAGCGATTCATGGTTCAAAATGAAGCTATTGATGTAAGGAAGACACCCCTCAAACCGTTCGTGATTTGGACGCCGGACGGAGGAGATATCGCAACTTTCCCGCAGCTGCTACATGTGTTGCGAAAATGGGGTTGAGGGAAATGAGTTTCTGATTCTTCCTTTTCCCCCACAAGATAAATTGTGTATGTATGTGTATATTTAGTTACTGAAAAAAAATAGTAACACATGCCCAAATTCCCGGTTTGCATATATTTTGCTCTCGTGTGCTATTCAAATCTCTATATGTATTTTTATATTGTTTTAACTCTGATATTCTAAAATACATATTTTTAACACACTTCAATTTATTTGACATAAATAATTATTTTAATTTACAACTCAATAATTATTCTAATTATGCCGGATAATTAATTACAGGACCTTACATATCCCAAGCAAGAAATTGTTATTGTCACCATCATGGGATATTTTTTGTGGAAGCAACTTTGCTTATTCTTTGACAATCTTGGCCTATTCAATTCAATACATATAAAATGAGCGTCCGTAAATATAAAATACATGTTGGGTTCTTCCACAGCGATGCGATTCCTGCGCAATGGATATCTGAAATACAACTGACAAACTATAAAAGAGTATAAACATCATCCTGCATCATCAAAATTCGGAAACAAAAACAGGGAGGGGTATGAAAAAAGGCAAAAAAATATAATTTACAACAAGAAAAACTATCAATCAAATATAAAGTTGCGAGTCCAAACCACGAACGGAGAATCATCTTGGCCCAGATAATTCATCGGGACGAATATTCGAAGTGGAGTCGTTAATTAACCAATTACTGCTAGGGTGATGCGTATGATTGAATTCTTGACGGAACATTTCTTCCTTCTGCCATTCCTCCCACCTCTCAGCCAAGCCATCACCCTCAAGCATCCTCACGACTTCCGACATCCTTGGACGCTCCAATGGGGAGCTCTGCGTACAGAGCAGAGCTACTTGGATCAGCTGTTCCACCTCTTCGTCCACATAATTACCTTGAAGATCCGCATCGACCAGCGTCTCCAACTTTTTTTCCTTCAAAAGTCCCCTGACCTGACATTTTTCAAATACATGCAATTTCATGTATGAACTGAGAATGAACCCTGAACAGTAATTGAAATGTTTCGCAGATACAGACCAAATTCAAACTAAACTAATTTATAGTCTCCGTTGGACCAGACCACAGGTCAAGACCCTGGTCGGAACTAGCGGATTGATCCCGACCCTTAACTGTAATTGGCATGGCCAATTCACAAAACCATCATTTCCAGCGAACCAGGTTTGGTTCACAAGTGAAACATGGTCATCTCTAGTTTCCGTGAGTGTAAAAACAGATTCAGCATAAAAAATTCCAAGAAGCTATGATGAATATTAAAGACTCATCAGTACAAACAGTATAAGTGAAATAATATGGCTTACCCAATCGAGTAACATCACATCATCGTCATTGGCAAGCCGAGCAAGATCAAAAGCTCTCTGACCAGTGATCAACTCAAGAAGCATGACCCCATAACCGAAAACATCAGTTTTCTCAGAAGATTTACCAGTGGAGAGGTATTCGGGAGCAATATGACCGATTGTTCCACGAACAGCCGTGGTAACATGAGTATCCTTGTAGTCCATAAGTTTGGCCAAGCCAAAGTCACCTACAACTGCTTCAAAGTCCTCATCCAATAATATATTTGCAGCTTTGACATCCCGATGAATGATCTTAGGGTCACAGTGATCATGCAAATAAGAAAGTCCCCTCGCAGACCCCAATGCTATCCGTTTTCTTATTTGCCAATCAAGGGGAGGTTGAGATTCAGGTCTTTCTACAGTAATGCACCAACAAGTTCATTAAAAGTAATGCATAATACGTAGTGTGTGCTACTGGACAACTGGCAACTGATCTTCTAGAATCATATAATATTTTGGCAATATCGTACTGAGATGCATTGGTTTGGGGATAAATAAGCTGGTTATAAAAGTTACTTGCTAGTAACCTGAAGCAGTTTAGATAACCACACAAGCGTCGAGTATCTACGAAAGGAAAATTTCAAAAGACAGTGACAATGTAGCACGAAGCACAGGGTTATTATCTTTTCATACAGATATACGAAAGCTGAAATAAAATTGCACAAGCTTTTAATCAATTTGTTGAATTGTGAGGAAACTATCCAAATCTCTCTCAAGATATGAGTAAACTGGATCAAGGCAAATGCATTCGGTTTCTTGACACTGAGATGGCAAAAGAACAATTCTTGAAAAACCATTTTTCTTCTAAGTATTAGAGAAGCAAAACAGATTTTACCTCATATTCATTTTAGTTGTCACACATAAATCACAACAGATTCCAAAATTTTTCAGCCATTTTTAAAGCTACAACTGTCATGGATCTTCAGTTACTCGTGAATCATGAAGAAAATAGCCGGTAAACAATATGAATAGCAGATCAAGTGTACCTCTCAAGCACGATGCAACACTTCCATTAGCCATATAAGGATAAACAAGCAACCGTTCTGTAGGAGTCATGCAAAAGCCACGCAAGCGAAGTAAATTTCGATGCACAGCCATGCTGATCATTTCCACTTCTGTTTGGAATTGAAGCTCTCCACCTTGAGTGCGCTCTTCTTTCAGTCTTTTTACTGCTACTAGAGAGCCATCAGCTAATCGACCTTTGTAAACCTTACCAAATCCACCTCTGCCAAGGATATTTTTATTACTGAAATTATCTGATGCAACTTGCAATTCGCGTAGTGAAAATCTTTTGAGCTGTCCCAGATGAACTTCTGGATCCTCCTCAGCTACAGGAATACACAAAATAAGCGAAAAATACTAAAAGCTATACATTTTATGATCGTGTTTTCAGTCTTTTCTAAATCCACAAACCAGGAACATCAAAGAAATGATCTTCTGGCTTCCTTCTACGATACCAAGCAAGCGCAATTGCAGGGGCAGCAAATAGCAGGGCTGCTCCAGCAGCAACTCCTCCTGCAATGGCTCCAGTAGCACTGTTGGCAACTGCAATAGTTCTCCATTGATAAGTACGCTTTATTCATTCAGATGATAAACAAAAGTTAACTACATCATCAATGTCAGTGACCAAGTACACCTTTAGTCTCAGATTACCATATTTGAAATCACGCTGTAATAGACTGATCCAAAATTTAATACCCAACAAAAGTGTTCTGGTAACTACATCAAATGAAATGGTGCCCTTAAATGCAAATCTGCTCATTGCGCGTTCATCAAATCAAATGACCAAGCTCATTTTTTTCATTATGGGCAAGGTAAAGGCTACGAATCATGAGGCACAATTGCACAAAGGATAGGCAAACCTCGAGAGGAAGATGCAGATGATGGCGGAAGTGGAGGAGGTGGAGATACAGGAAGAGGATCCAATCGATTATGGTCAAAACTGAGAGGTAGAAAACCCACAGTCAGAATGATGCATTGATGGATCATTTTGTCTTACATAAGAACAAGCAGATAGAAGAGTGGTAAACCTGATAGGAGTAAAAAGCTGAAAGGATCCATTTACTGGAATTTGGCCTGTCAGCTGGTTATTTGAAAGATCGCTGCATTTGTTGGAAGAAATGATTATTAGTCCCTGACAGACCAAAACAAAAGGAAAATAGTAAAATAACAAAAAAATCATGAACTGCCACCATACAGGACTTGAAGCGTCTCGATAGTAGTAAGTGACATGGGGATTTCTCCAGTCAAACTGTTATTGTTGAGCCTCCTGTGCAGTTTAAAGGTGAAGAATGAAGAAATCACTGACTGAAAGAATCAAAGCAGCGAATGTGTTTGCTACATGTAGCACAATAATTCATGTCCCACGTGACAGAAACATGGAAGAACAAGGCGGCTTATGATTTTGGTGTGCAAACCTCATCTCTTTCTGGGGTTAAACATGTCCAAAATCCAATTTTCCCATGACTTTCTAGTCGAGCACTAATAGAGTTGCTGAACTTGCTCATTTAAAAGTTTATGTGCATGTTTCTTTATTTCACTATGATTTTAAGATAACCTTTTTCCTCTAAAGCCGATGGTAGCATCGATTCTATAACAGTTGCAAAATAAAAATAATTACTATTGGGAACACCTCCAGCAATTTAATAACAGAAATGAAATCCTCTATTCGCTTTTAAGGTCACTGACTTCTGCTTTGAATCAGTTAGTATTTACTGCAAAACATCTATCTATTTAAACAAATGCAACATAGCAATCAGATATGGCTCCAACTGTCACTTAATAGCAGTATAGACCATAAATCTATGACTCAAACAAAACCAAGAAATTTAAGCTCGGAGCCTAGGCTTAATGATTTGGAACAAAAGGCAACAATGTCAGCCATACTTTCCATCATTTAACATCATTTGTTGTACAGATGTGCTGATTTGGGTGACTTTTCTGAAGAATGGAAAGGAAATCAATTGAAAAAAGAACAGGAGAATAAACTTCAGTGATTCCGCTCCGCATGGCACATCTGAATGCTGCACAAGCCAATCATTCACTTCTGAATTGCAACTTTCTTACAAAAGGTGCGATGAAGCGGAAAAGAAATTCTCAAGAACTAAATAAAAACCCAGCCACAGAGAAAAAAAGTTCAAAAACGAGAGAACCATACAAGAATCGAAGCCTTTGAAGTTTGCCCAAAGTGTTAGGGATTGGACCAGTCAGGCTATTCAAATAAAGATCCAAGCTAACCAAACTTGTCAAATTTCCTAGTTCGTTTGGAATTCTTCCAGTAATATCATTACTATAAAGCTCCCTGCCAAGAAAGAGAAAACGAAAAATTGTTTTATGTGAACCGGAGAAGTCAAACAATGATCCGTGATAAACATAACCCAATGAGACAAGATAGGGAAAAAAGCAGGGCCCTGACACACATATCATTGGAACATATCTCCTGGAAAAAAAAGGAAAGACAAGAAAATATGCATGAAGTTGTTGACAAAGAGATGCAGACAGGGGGGCATCGTTAAGGATGATACATGCTAGGGTGAGGGCTCTGAAAATAGCAGTAAAAGTTAAATGGATTTGAGTTGCAGATGCATAGACATCAATTTATACAAAACCAAGGAATTCATGCAAAAAAAGTCGACGTCATTCCAAAACCAGACTGTCTTTTGCTCAGAATTATTGCCCAAGAATAGAAAATGGTGAGTATGCTAACCAAGACCAAACCGGTAAACAGGAGTTACAATGATAACAAGAACCATCATCTGTACATTCTGGCAAAAAAGGTAAAATAAATACTTAAAGAGAGGTTATTATAATTGAACTCTCTGGTAAAGCATAGAACATCTGAAAACGAATATATATATAACTGATAATGACCCAAAAATAATGACTTACAGATACTGTAAATTTGGAAGTAAACCAAGCTGAGGGGAAAGTTGACCAGACAAATTTGCATTGCCAAGATCGCTGAGCATAAACAGAAACAAAAATACTTATATACTCTTCACAAAAGAAGCAAATTAAGCACCTTAAGACAATGAGGATACAAGCAGTCTTACACTCGAGTAACACTATTTTCGTTATTGCATGTGACATGAAACCAAGTGCACGGATTAACGAGGGTCGGGTCCCAACTCTGTAGAACGCTATTTGGATCAGCCAAATTGTTCTTCAATGCACTCAATGCATCACCTGCCATGGTACAATGTCATTCTAAACACCATCAAATCTTCATTAATTAGTTTGGCCACAACTAAACAGCACATGGTATCAAACTACCCCCCAACCGATCAACAGCAGCAAGTGAAAAACTTCCAATGTCATTAAAAATTATAAGATAACCAATTAACCATCCAATGTTACTAAATAAGAACTTAGAACTTTGAGACAAAATAAAAGCAATTGATTTGTCTCTCCACTGACATCTCTGTTATTCTCAAAGTAAGAGATTTTCTACACAATATCCCTATCCAAGCACAAAGCTTTTTAATGGCATCCCGTAAATTTTTGACTTGTCAATCCACAAATTCCTGGGTGAACAGATAACTATATTGCAATTCAGTTCAACTGAATCCCACGAAAAACAACAGTCAGCACATCCAGTTAAATCAATCAGAGGCAAAAAAGAAAAAAACTCCGAAAGTAACGGAATCAGGGAGCAGAACAGCAGACCTTCGGCGTTGGCAGACACCCGCGAGACTTGAGCAAGCACCAGAATTGAGGACAAGAAAAAAGAGCAAAAGATCCAAGTAGTTGACCGATCCATTCAACTCTGATCCAAAAATCAACCCCTACAAACCTAGATTAATCATCAAGATACTACAACAACTCCCTCAACACGACCTCGTTAACTCCATAACCACGCACCTCCTCTCCTCTATGTCAACAGAAAAAATCAAAGA
Source organism: Primulina eburnea (assembly GCF_022965805.1). Taxonomy (NCBI): domain Eukaryota; kingdom Viridiplantae; phylum Streptophyta; class Magnoliopsida; order Lamiales; family Gesneriaceae; genus Primulina; species Primulina eburnea. The sequence continues at coordinate 15,487,636 of NC_133103.1, forward strand.
AAAAACCTTGTATCATCAAAAACCCACCAAAATTCAACTGAAGCCAGCCAATCAACAACCCAAGTCAAAACACCAACGCGGCAGCAAAAGGTAAAGCTCGGGAACAAATAAAAAAGGCTTCTTCAACAATAATCCGATTCCAAATTATTTTGAACAAGAATCAAATCTGTATGCTGGTAAACTGAATGGCCGCCGAGTATTCAACGGTCAGTGAAAGGGGGCAATGGGGGTGAAGTCGTTGCAGAGGAAAATGAATGCTTAGTCAACCCTCTCTGTTTAATGCTAAACCAGTCTGTATTATTCTATTGACAAACAAAAACAAGTGCACACTTTTTTTATTTATATTTAATTTTTAAATTATATATAATTAATTAAATTTTTGGGGCATAATAATTAGTTATTCAATAATGCACACAGCACACGCACTACTTGTTGGAAGATAAACATTAACAATTTAGTGGTGAACGAGCACTTTACCAAAATGGGGAGGTCGAGATTTCAAAATTATAATTATATCATAAATTTCTTTACAAATTTTATTTAAAAAAATCTATGTATATTTGTAAAATTTAAAAATAATTTCTTTCTTTATAGCTAAATAATTTTCCTGTCTATGGTATCAGAGCCAGGGGGCATGTGATTATAGAAAAATAAATCTGTAAGAAAAAAATTTTAAGTCTAGAAATTTAGGTTCTCTTGAGTGTGTTTGCCTAAGAAAATCTGGGTAGTAAGTCCTTCAAGGCCGTAACCCCTAAGAATTGTTTAGGATTGTAGAGAGAAAATAAATTTCAAGAATAAAATTTTTAATTATGGATTCAATTTCTCTAGATCTATTTCTCTAAACTCTGCTGCTACATCTTCTTATGATAATAATAAAATAATTAACACCGAAGAAATAATTATAGAAGATTTTTATAAATCCATTGATAACTGAGAAATTCCTAGAATAAATAAGGATCAAATTTACAAATACTCCAGATTCCAAATATTTAAATTTGATTTCAGAATTAAAACAGAAGAAAGAGATATACAACTTACAAAGCCTTTTGAAACAATCAGTTTATTATCTCAAGATTCTTTACGAAAACACAGAGATAAAAAATATAAATACATTCACATAGGATTGGTTCAAGTAGGAATAAAATCCTTAACTAAAGAGGGATTAAATACTTCCATTCTTACTATTTTAAGAGATGTCAGATTCACAAATTTCGAAGATTCATTATTAAGTTCTGTGAATCCAGTCTATGTACTGGACCAATATCTTTTGATTGTTATCCAAACTTCTCAGTATCCCTAAACGATAAAAACATTTTAGAATCCTTAGTTTTACAAATAAAAACTCATAATTATAATATGCTTATAGGATCAATACCAGTTGCTGTTATTTTTAGAATTCATTACAAGGCTATGAATTCGGCCTTTGCTACAAAAGTAAAAAATCATAGTAAGAAAGGTGAAACCCTTTTACTACAAACAGATTTAGGAAAATCCAATACTGTAATTCCAAAACCAATTCAATGGAAAGATATAACACAACCTGAAGAATGGATCTTAGAAGGTGCTGTTAACCCAGAACCTATAGGACACATAGAAACAAACACCCAATTGAAAGAAATAACTCAATATGCAGATGGAAAAGTCAAACTCTCATTTAACAGAAAGAGTAGGTCTCATGTGAGACCGTCTCACGGATCTTAATCCGTGAGACGGGTCAACCCAACATATATTCACAATAAAAAGTAATACTTTTTCATGGATGATCCAAATAAGAGATCCGTCTCACAAATATGACCCGTGAGACCGTCTCACACAAGTTTTTGTCTAACAGAAAATCTGGTAGTAGCAATAGATATGATGACTCTTCTATTACTGATACCATAGATTTAGGAAGAATATCACAAATCCCTTCAGTTATAAATATTCCCTATAAAACACAACCTAGATATTCTACATCAGATTTACCTAATTCAATTTTAAGAAATGTAGACTACGCCTCTGAAATTCCTAGACCAATCTATACAATAATAAAAGAAGAAAGCTCTCAAAAACAATTTCATACCCCAGAATCATATCAAGAACCAACAAGTCTAACATTCTCTGCAATCACAGAAAACATTACTAATGAATTAAATGTTATAGAAAAAGACTTTCAAATAAATAAAAAAATTTTGCATGATGAATTTTATGCCAAAGATAACCTAGAAAAAAGATATGGGTTTTCCAACCCTGTATAGATTTTAGAAAATCTATTCAAGAAAAATGCTATGAATTTGTAGATACAAATAAAATACATATTCTTTTTTTTTTTTACTGGTTTGAAATATATGCTTCTCAAAATTCATTGGAATATCTCTTTTCTAAAAGTATAAATCATGTTACAATAAGAAACAATTACTGATACTAGGATAATCCAATCTAATCATCCTCCTTTACAAGGAATTAAAATAAATATGCAAAATCAACAAATAGAAGTTATTCCAATAAAAAATCCATGAGAAAATGATAAGGTCAACATAAAAAATATTATAACACAAAATAATTTCACAAATGTGAATTTAAATACCATAGGAAAACAATTAGATAAATTAGAAAAACATTTACAAAAACAACTAATAATAAACCCTGAAAATAATGATACTAAACTTAAAAATCGCGTTTGTAGAACCCGTTAAACCAGACTACGAATAAGCCATGCATAATTTCTAGTATTTAAATTAAAAATGATTTCTTTATTTTTTTAAGGCATTTTAAATTTATTTAGTCTTGATTATTTATTTTAAATCGCATGAGTATAGTTTTATCTTTTCGATTAAATAAGTGAGGCCGGACTGTAGTTGGAGTATTGAGATAAAATTTAATAATAAGAAAACATTCCTAGAATTTATATAAGATAAATAATAAGTTATTTTAATGTAAAAGAAAGTCTAAGGAATTATTTAAGTAAGTTGAGATCAGTAGTAAATAAGTTCATTTATGTCCAATAATTTAATAAAGAGCCTAAATTAAAAGATGTGACCAATTGAGATAAGTTAATCTAGGTTTATTTTATTTAATAAATTATAACTTAACATGTTAGTAATTTACTTTAAGGAATATGCCATGCATGCAAGATAATTACTAAACTAATTAATTACTTAATTCACAAAAATATTTAATGGGTAGATAAAACTCTAAAGATTTAAAATACAATATTTAAGCAATATTTTCCCTCCCATTATCATAGAAAATCGGCCACCTCCTCTAAAGGTTTTAAATTTTTGGCAACTCTCCATTTTGATATCTTTCTTTAATCCTTTCATGGCATAGTTAATTCCCTCATTTTAAATTCCCACTAATTAATAATTAAGCAATATTCCCTACCCTCATTTTATAAGAAAATCGGCCACTTCATTTTAAAAGATTTGATATTTGTTTAACAACTCACTATTTTATTTCTTTCCTTATTCTTTTCTTGGAAGATAATTCCCCCACCTTTTAATCACCAATAATTAAACAATTTTCTCCCTTGTATTTTGAAAGATAGAAATCGGCCATCCCTCTATTTAAATCAAATCAAATCACATCTCATTTCCTATCTAACAAACTCTAGGATAGAAAAATTCATTTGCCATTCAACTTTTCCTTTTATCTTGCGACCTTCCCATTTATTTCCTAGACTTCTCTCCCTCTCCATTTTCGAAAATTTCAGAGCATTTTCAGTAGAGAAAATAGTGTGAGGCTTGAGAGAAAAGTAGAGAGAAAACAAACTAGTAAGAAAAGTAACTCCGTCTCCGCCGCGCCGTGTCGTCGTATCATTTTTGTTTTCTTCAAAACAAAATCCAAAGCATGTATATGTTATTCCTTTCTCTTCAACTAAGCCATATAAGTAATTTAAAACATAATATGATCATGTTTCATGGAGCAAAAACCGAAAATGTACAGCAAGTGTTATAAAAATTCTGCACAGATTTTTGGTACTTCCTTGCACTTCACGTTGGGTATTGTTTTTTTGGTTTCAGGATTTGGCTCGGTTCCAAGCGTTCAAGGCTGCTTATGGTTATGTTATAGGGTGTGTTAGGAAGGGATTATTCCATTGGTTGGAGCCCGTTCGCCCCAGCAAAACCATTTTTGACAGAAACTCCCCATTCTGCGATTTATGAGTCTCGATTTGCATGGTTTCTTGCCTAAGGTGTGGGTTCTGATTTTGGCTGCTCTAGGGGATGTAGCCATGGTTAGAATCCCTCCTTAGCATGTCTAGGACGTGACCAAGATGCCCTTTCATGGCTTGGTTCATGGTCCCATCGGTTCTTCAAACAAACAAGAACAGCGACCCTTCGGTTTTAAAATTCTGGTTGTGTTGAGTGTGTTGAGTTTCGGTTTTGTAGTGTTAAGTGGGTTGTGGTTGGATTCTAGCCCTTAGCCATGACTCATACAACACCTTATCATGTCTAGCATGGACGATGGTTAACCTCAAAACCATTGGATCCTTCATTTGACAGCAAAACAAGCTACACCCCCCACGGTTCAGCATGTGTTCTCGGGTGGAGCTTCGGGTTTGTCGTAGGTGTTGGCTTTGGATTGTGGCTGGCCTAGGGCCCTTAGCCATGGTTCAAACCATACCTTAGGATGTTGGTAAGAGGCTTTGGTCAATGGTTCAAGCCCCAATGGCCGATAGTCTCGAAAACGAAGCGAAGAAGCGCAACAGCTGCTGCTGTATTTTGTTTTGACTGCAGCTGTAAGTTCGGTTCAGAGGTCACGTACGAGTTCTTGGTTGGCATTTAGCCTATTGCCTTGGACTGAACAGTACCTTATTGAGTTATGAAGGTCATGTTTTTGGCCGTTCGTGATTTGGTTAAGCTTATAGGTCGTACGAGAATTTACGGTGCAATGTGCCAAAGTGACTCTCGAAAGTGCGTTTTATGATTTTGGCCTCCATGCATAATTTTCGTGTATTACAGCCCTTGATAATTATTTTCCAGTATTTTAGGTGTATTTTAATCATGACTAAATGATGGTTCGATGTTGGTTCAGGTTGGTATGGAGTCATGATTAAATATTAAGTTTGTTGGGCGTAATAGTCTCGTTTTTAATTTGATTTTGAAGCGTTGGTCAAGTTAAGTTATTTGCATGGTCAAGTCAAGTTATTTGCATGTTTTTCATGTTAGAATTAGGTCGCAGCGAGCCTGGGAACGATCCAACCCAATTGGCAAAATAACTCAGGAATTTAATTATATTACGTGCATAAAAATATAAAATGTTCATTTTGAGATATATGCGATATTGCTTGTGGCCACCTCACATTCATGGGATTGCAGCTTATCATGGGATTATTACCTCATCCGGTGGTCACTGACCGGTTCATGTTCATGTATGGGTACAGATATCCACTCCAAGGGCTGTGATGATCTCTACCGCCCAGTATACTGTGGTTTAGTCTGATCAGACGATTCATTTCACGTTATGGGCCACTTGCGTAGAACATATTCTCAACAGAAAATTATTATATGTTATTTCATGACAGGACTCTATCGAGCAAACATTTCACTTACGATTTTCAGTTCAGTTATGCACGTATTTATAATTACTCATGACAAGATATTTTTCACGTTACGCTTTACGACATGATATCTTTACACGGCATGAAATTTTATGATATATTTACTTGTTATCTACGATATATGCATGCTGAGTCTTTAGACTCACTAGACTTGATTGTTGTAGGTACTGATGATGGCGGGGACCAGTGAGCCATCTTGGATCGGCAGTAGTAGGAACCCGAGGACCTCATTTATCAGTTTATTTACCATTTTTATGCAAACTCATTTTTATCACGATGAATTATTTTAAGTTGTTGTTTTGAAACAGATATTTACTTCCGCTGCTACTTTGAACATTTAAAACTTTTATTCCGTTGTTACATTAAACATTAAAACTTTTATTCAGCTTATTTTATGAATGAGGCAAGTTATTTACTTTTAAAGGAAAATTTTAAATTATTCCGCAAATTTTCAAACACGAAATACGGGCTTCTACAGCTGGTATCAGATCCTATTTTCTTGTAAAGGGTTGTACTACTACTGATCTCGAGAAGCTCACGAAGTCACGTCTTCGGTCTGTAAGTTTTACGTTTACGCATTTCGTTTAAAGCATGAAATATTTTAACAGCATGTTTTCATGAAATGTTTTGTGTCAAGACTTTAATTATGCAGTACTTACTTAAATTTAAACAAATAATGGATTGTTTATATTGATTTTTTTGGCTAGCAGTACTGATGTTCTACGTTTTGAATCATAAGTTAATCTTGAAGATTATAAATGCTCTTGGGACTTGTAGATTTTCTAAGAAACTATTGATTGTTCGCGGTTGCTAGTTTAGTTAGTTTTTTTGAGAATTTCATGTAAGGATTAATAATTCGGGACTACGACTATATTTGGAAGTATAAAAACGTATAATTTATTTCGGATGCATGCTCTACCCAGTTGGATTTAAGGATTGAATTGCATGAATTGAGAATTTTAAGGACCTAATTGTAATAACTAATAATTGAGGACCTAAGTGCAAAAAATGAAATTCTAAGAGACTATTTTCGAGTTTAACGAATTTTGGAATCAAATTCTGAGTTTTGAAAATTTTAAGTTTTAATGAGGCTAAAATTGAAAATTTTATGGGGACCAGAAATGCAAATTTCGTAGGGTTGTAGGGCCAAATAATAATTTTCGAGAACTTTAAGGGCCAAATTGCAAATTCTGAAATTTTGAGGATTAAATTCGAACTTTGGAGGAACAATTGGGTTAAATCAATAATTTTCAAAGTTATGAGAATTGATTTTTGGTTTAATAAGCTTAAGATCATTGAACTTTATGTTACAGGAAACCTATAGAATGGAATTAGGAAAGTAACGTCCTTGACCGGTTTTAATAAAAATAACACAGCGGAAATAAAAATTTACTTGAAAGAAAAAAGGATTTAAAATGCATTTCAACATATAATCAAAAGTATATACATGATCAATCAAATGATACAACAAAATACAAATATCATTTTTGTGATCATGTCAAAATGCTAGCAAAATAGTCTTCCTTCTTCCATCTTTGTATGCATATGACCCCGACTCCAATCAACGTCCCGGCGCGTCACTCTGATCTGCATCACATGAAATAACTTAAATGAGTATAAAACAAAGCAAGTGGAACTCTTATATAGCAATGAATACATAACATACTCTGTAAAACATGGCTTTGAAAACATTAAATACCATCAACTCTGAAACATGAATATCATAGTATGAATAACAATAACGATGGTATTTCCCTTTCTCTGTTGGATTGATATCTAAGTATTATCTCATCGATATAAATCGAAACTCTGTCTGGATATGAGCTTATGATCGTTGATCAACTAATTGCATGCAATCTCTGACTATGTATCTATCAATCGAATAAATCATTTGAACTCTCTTTTAGGCATTAAACCAAACACTTTGCATACTCTTTTCTTTTGTATTCCCTTTGACATAATTGAGACATAAAAATGCCTCTAATATACAAAAAAGTGTATTAATACATAGCATGAATCAAATGGAAGGGAATAACATGTTAAAACCATTGAAATACAATACATATATTATCAAGTGAGCACAAGGAAATGAATTCCACTTATAACACTTGATTCTATTCTCTTGGTACAAAACCTACAACAATAAACCATGTATTGCACCATCAATAACCCAATAATCAAACAACCATATCATTAAATCCATAAAACCCACACAATCAACAAACCCACTATTTCTCCCCAACACCAAAATCCAAAGAATAACCAAACCAAAAGCTTATCTTAGCTCCTTTAACCCAAAAGAACCTTGTTCTAACTTCAATAATCCAACTAGGAGCTTGAATCAAAGGCACCAAAAGTAAGAAAACGAGAACCCTAGGTCTCCTTGAGCTGAAATTTCGAGAAGTAGGAGAAGAATGAGAGAAAAGTGAACCAACTCATGTATTATATCACTTAAATCTCGAAAACACGCTTATAATGTTCACGCACCGCAGGTGCGCTCCAAAATACACCGCGGGTGTGCTAGGAATTCTGTAACACTTCCGAAAATCCAAAGTGACGACCGAGGGTGCGCTGCGTTATGGTCCGCGGGTGCGCTCTGGTCTTTGCCCAAACACCGCAGGTGCGCGGACTTTCCTACCGCGGGTGCGGTGCCGCCTCTGCCCAACCACCGCGGGTGTGGTGCCTGTCTGACCGCAGGTACGGTCACCCCTGAAGCCAACAAAAAACTTTGCAACTAAGAATCGAACCGCAACGCTGCTTCTCCTCATAATTTGGCAACACACTCAACAAGAAAGTTGCACCTCTATAACTTATCTAACCACCCCAATTGGCCTCATACCAATTGGCTCAACACACGAATTACCATGAATTAAATCTCAACGATGCTACAACAAAACCACATAACAAGTATAACCAACAATACTATAACCCATAAATCACAATTCTTAACATCAAAATTGTACTTAAACTTAACCAAATAGTCGTAAACACAAGAAATCTTAGACCGTACCGCTCACCAGGCTTGGCTATTACAATCTCCCCTCCTTAAAGGAATTTCGTTCTCGGAATTGACGTCATTGCGCAAACAACTCGGGATACTTCTCTTTCATTTCGTCCTCTGGTTCCCACGTGGCTTCTTCAATCAAATGATTCCTCTAAAGGATTTTAACAATGTGATCTCTTTGTTTCTCAACACCTTAACTTTGCGATCCAGAATCTGAACTGGAATCTCTTGGTACGTCAAATTCGGCGTCAAATCCAATGGCTCGTGACGAAGAACAGGAGAAGGATTCGCAATATACTTCCTGAGCATGGAGACATGAAAAACATTATGAACTCTATCAAGATCTGGTGGTAGGGCTAACCTGTAAGCTCGATCACCGACTTTATCCAAGATCTCAAATGGACCAATAAATCTCGGACTCGACTTTCCTTTCTTGCCAAATCGCATCACACCCTTAAGAGGTGCTATCTTCAAAAACACATGGTCGCCAACCTCAAACTGCAACGGTCTTCGTCTCACATCAGCATAACTCTTCTGTCTCGACTGCGCTGTCTTCATTCTTTCTTGGATAACAGCAACAACATCAGCTGTCTGTTGGACCAACTTTGGACCCAACATCTTCCTCTCACCAATCTCGTCCCAATATAAAGGAGATCTACATTTTCTGCCATAGAGTGCTTCATACGGTGCCATGCCAATCGTCGCTTGGTAGCTATTATTGTACGTGAACTCAACAAGAGGCAATTTGGAATCCCAACTACTAGGATAATCGATAGTACAAGCTCTGAGCATATCCTCTAAAATCTGAATAACTCTCTCTGATTGACCGTTGCTCTGGGGGTGATATGCTGTAATAAATGCTAACCGTGTACCCATATCTCTGTGCAAACTCTTCCAAAATGCTGAAGTAAATCTAGGGTCACGATCAGACACAATCGACACAGGAACACCATGAAGTCTAACAATCTCTGTTATGTACTCTTCGGCATACTGGTTCATGGAATACGTCGTCTTGACTGGAATAAAATACGCTGACTTGGTCAACCGATCAACAATAACCCAAATAGAGTTAAAACCTTTCTGCGTTCTGGGAAGACCAGTCACGAAGTCCATCGTAATACGCTCTCATTTCCATTGAGGACTCGGCAATGACTGCAATGTCCCAGCAGGTCTCTGATGTTCGATTTTCACCTGCTGACAGGTTAGACACTGAGAAATAAACATGGCAATATCCTTCTTCATACCTGGCCACCAATAGAGTCTACGAAGATCCTGATACATCTTGGTGCTACCTGGTGGTATCGAGTATGGCGCGGTATGTGCCTCTGTCAAGACGTCTCGTCGAATATCATCACCAGCAGGAATACAAATATGGCCTCTGAATGTCACTAAACCATCTCTATTCATCTCAAACTCTGAATTACCTCTCTCCTCTGCTCTAGCTCTCATCTCTATCAACTGTACATCATTAGCCTGCTCTCTACGGATCATGTCTGTCAAAGTAGCTTGAATGATCAACGCTGAAAAACGAGCAATGGTTTCAGGAACCACCAAAGCTATCTCCTCTCGCTGCAAGTCTAACAACAACGGCTTCTGAATCATAGAACTCAAAGAAGAACTCGACTTACGGCTCAAAGCATCCGCTACAACATTCGCTTTCCCAGGGTGATAACTAATCGTCACATCATAATCTTTGACAAGCTCTAACCACCGTCTCTGACGCATATCAAGTTCTCTCTGGGAAAACAAATACTTTAAACTCTCGTGGTCCGTGAAAATTTCATATTTTTCGCTATATAAACAATGTCTCCAGATTTTCAGGGCGAAAACCACAGCTGCCAGTTCCAGCTCATGCGTAGGATAATTTTTCTCGTAGTCTTTCAACTGGCGAGAAGCATAGGCTATGACCTTTCCACGTTGCATCAGCACTGCACCAAGACCTTTCTTCGACGCATCGGTATAAACAACAAAGTCCTCTGAACCAATGGGCAATGCAAGTACCAGAGTTGTCGTCAACCTATCTTTCAACTCTTGAAATCCACTTTGGCATTCATTGGACCACTCAAACTTCACAGTCTTCCTCGTCAGATTGGTTAACAGCAGGGCAATCTTGGAAAAGTCTGAAATAAAACGACGATAATAACCCGCCAAACCAAGAAAACTGCGTATCTCTGATACAGTGGTAGGGATAGGCCACTTCTGAATCGCCTCAATCTTCGTTGGATCAACAGCTAGACCATCTTTCGAGATGACATGGCCTAAGAAAGAAATCTGCTCCAACCAGAACTCACTTTTCTTCAACTTAGCATACAACCTCTTCTCTCTCAACAATTGAAGAACAACTCTGAGGTGCTCTGCATGAAGCTCTCTGGTCTTGGAATAAATCAAAATGTCGTTGATGAAATCAATGACAAAGCTATCCAAATACGGCTTGAACACCCGGTTCATAAGATCCATGAAGACTGAAAGAGCATTAGTCAAACCAAACGACATCACAAGAAATTCATAATGGCCATACCTGATCCGAAACGCCGTCAGAATATCAGACTCCCTTACTTTCAACTGATAATAGCCAGATCGCAAATCGATCTTCGAGAACACTGTACCCCCTTGCAGTTGGTCAAAAAGATCGTCTATCCGTGGCAACAGATATTTATTCTTGATAGTCACTTTGTTGATCTCTCTGTAATCAATGCAAAGTCGCAAAGACCCATCTTTCTTCTGGACAAAAAGAACCGGAGCTCCCCAAGGCGAAAAACTCGGCCGAATAAAACCTTTATCCAAAAGATCCTGCAACTGCATCTTCAACTCTTTCATCTATGTAGGGGCCATTCTATACGGAGCCTTAGAAATAGGAACCGTACCCGGAACTACATCAATCACAAACTCTACATCTCTGTCCGGCGGTAAACCCGGCACATCATCCTCAAATACATCAGGAAACTCTCTCACAACATCAATATCATCAATATTCAACTTCACAATTCTATCCGTATCCACAATCGAAGCCAAAAACCCTTCACAACCTCTAAACAACAACTTCTTAGCCTCAAGACATGAAATAAAAGGAAGGACCAGCGAAGTACCTGCACTAGCGAGCATACCTTCCATATTACCATCATTTGCAAATTTCATCGTCTTAACAACGCAATCAATCACTGTACGATAGGTTGATAGCCAATCCATGCCAAGTATAATATCAAACGCAACCATCGGAATAACAATCAAATCAGCATAAACCACTCGCTCATCAATTTGAACATAGCACGCATACACAATAGACGTCGGGCACAACACATCCCCTGAAGGCAAAACAACATTAAACTGGAGGAGAAGAACATAAGGAACTATACCCAAAGATCTCAAAAGTAGTTCAGACATAAAAGAATGAGTAGCACCTGTATCAATCAATGTCGTAGCTACTCTGCCTGAAATTAAAATAGTGCTAGAGATCACAGAAGAATCATGGTTTATACCTTCCTTCGTCATGGTGAAGATGCGACCCTGCACCTTCTCTTTACTCGATCCTCGCGGACAGTCCTTGGCAATATGGCCTGCAGTGCCACATCGGTAACAAGTATGAGCACCAAATCTACACTCTTCCCTATGATGCCTACTGCACTTGGTACACAACGGCTTCTCTGGATCAGATGGAACTGTCGGTGCTTTAGAACTCGCCTCCAACTTGCCTTTCCTTTTGAAACTGCCCTTGCCTCTTCGGCTCGAACCTTGGCCTCTTTGAGCAATAGCTTGTTGCCTCGCATGTCTCTCTCTGGCAATATCTTTCTCGTCTTGCTCGGCTAACAAAGCTTTAGCCACAATCTCTTTGAATGTCACCACTCTTTTTGTCGTTTTTTTCTTAGTGATTTAGAATTTGATGTCCCTCCTGATTTCTGCTCGAAGGCCTCTAATAAAATGAGCACCTTTGTCTTTTTCATTGGAAGCAATATATGGGTAAAACAGCTTTGACTAACATGAATACTGCACAACCAACTCTGTCTTTGTCTTCATAATTGAGATGATCAAAAATCGCCTCAAGTGCTTTGATCCACTCTACAACACCAATGGATCAGTGCTCCCTGCAAACTCCGGCGGATCCATCCTCTTGAAAGCAGTAAAGATCCCATCGGTTCCAACTGCTTGAACCACTTGGCCTCTCCCTTGGCCTCTATCTTGGCCTGAACCTTGCAAACGGAGCAACTGTTGGATCTGCTCACTGTGAACCTTGGCTTGCTCTTTCAGTAACTTGTCGAACTCGCCGACAACTCTCAATGAAGAACTATCCTCACCCTCTGAAGATTTTCTCTTAAGAGGCATTACTCCTACAATGTGATCACATAACACATATCAACCAATAACAATAATAGATGTAGAAGAAGACATACCTGGACCGTTGAAAGTAGACAAAGTCATATGCATTGGTCCGAAGAACGTTGCTCTGATACCACTAAATGTAACGCCCTTGACCGGTTTTAATAAAAATAACACAGCGGAAATAAAAATGTACTTGAAAGAAAGAAGGATTTAAAATACATTTCAACATATAATAAAAAGTATATACATGATCAATCAAATGATACAACAAAATACAAAATATCATTTTTGTGATCATGTCAAAATGCTAGCAAAATAGTCTTCCTTCTTCCATCTTTGTATGCATATGACCCCGGCTCCAATCAACGTCCCGGCGCGTTACTCTGATCTGCATCACATGAAATAACTGAAATGAGTATAAAACTCAGCAAGTGGAACTCTTACATAGCAATGAATACATAACATACTCTGTAACACATGGCTTTGAAAACATTAAATATCATCAACTCTGAAACATGAATATCATAATATGAATAACAATAACGATGGTATTTCTCTCTCTGTTGGATTGATATCTAAGTAGTATATTTGTCTCTGTACTTATATCCCATCGATATAAATCGAAACTCTGTCGGGATATAAGCTTATGGTCGCTGATCAACTAATTGCATGCAATCTCTGACTATGTATCTATCAATCCAATAAATAATTTGAACTCTCTTTTAGGCATTAAACCAAACACTTTGCATACTCTTTTCTTTTGTATTCCCTTTGACATAATTGAGACATAAAAATGCTCTAATATACAACAAAGTGTATTAATACATAGCATGAATCAAATGGAAGGGAATAACATGTTAAAACAATTGAAATACAATACATATATTATCATGTGAGCACAAAGAAATGAATTCCACTTACAACACTTGCAACACTTGATTCTATTCTCTTGGTACAAAACCTAAAACAATAAACCATGTATTGCACAATCAATAACCCAATAATCAAACAACCATACCATTAAATCCATAAAACCCACACAATCAACAAACCCACTATTTCCCCCAACACCAAAATCCAAAGAATAACCAAACCAAAAGCTTATCTTAGCTCCTGGAACCCAAAAGAACCTTGTTCTAACTTCAATAATCCAACTAGGAGCTTGAATCAAAGGCACCAAAAGTAAGAAAACGAGAACCCTAGGTCTCCTTGAGCTGAAATTTCGAGAAGTAGGAGAAGAATGAGAGAAAAGTGAACCAACTCATGTATTATATCACTTAAATCTCGAAAACACGCTTATAATGTTCACGCACCGCAGGTGCGCTCCAAAATACACCGCGGGTGCGCTAGGCATTCTGTAACACTTCCGAAAATCCAAAGTGACGACCGCGGTGCGCTGCGTTATGGTCCGCGGGTGCGCTCTGGTCTCTGCCCAAACACCGCAGGTGCGCGGACTTTCCTACCGCGGGTGCGGTGCCGCCTCTGCCCAACCACCGTGGGTGCAGTGCCTGTCTGAGCGCATGTGCGGTCACCCCTGAAGCCAACAACAAACTTTGCAACTAAGAATCGAACCGCAACGCTGCTTCTCCTCATAATTTGGCAACACACTCAAAAAGAAAGTTGCACCTCTATAACTTATCTAACCACCCCAATTGGCCTCATATCAATTGGCTCAACACACGAATTACCATGAATTAAATCGCAACGATGCTACAACAAAACCACATAACAAGTATAACCAACAATACTATAACCCATAAATCACAATTCTTGACATCAAATTGTACTTAAACTTAACCAAATAGTCCGTAAACACAAGAAATCTTAGACCGTACAATTCACCAGGCTTGGCTATTACAAGGAACGCCAACAACTGATGGGTAATTGTTGGATTCTCGAGATTAAGGACAAATCGGATAATATTCGAGGAAAGTAAGAACTAATTTTGCAATTTTTACGAAATTTGGGGACTTGGTTAGCAGTAAGTGAGAAGCGAATGGTTTAAAGGATATGAAATTTGATGATTTAGGTTTGAAGGGATATCTAGAACCTTGAAACAATTGGGTTATAAGGTTATAGGGAATAGTAACAAAAGGGCATTGTAGGATGAATCAGCATTTGGCTTGAAAGTTTAAGCTCTAGTGAATTAATACTGTGACAAATTAAGAATTTAGAGTGATAACAATTTAAGATAAAGTTGATCAGTTAGTTAAGTTATAAGAATATATATGGAGCTAACAAAAAAAAATTGGGAATTTAAGTTTGATGAATCATAATTTTTAATCATGATCTTAAGAGTTAAAATTATACCTTTGTTGGAATTTAATTTTTCAAAAAAAAAAAAATTGGGTACGATTGATGGTTAGATTACTTGATAGACGCATATAAGATTCGAGGTAGACACCTGGTCTTAAGAAATTTTTGAAAGTCATTGAGAAACTTGAGAATAAATGAATATGTGTGTTGTGATTATGTTATCTAATACTATATGGGTCGTGTAAGTTTGAATTTTGAAATAGGTGTTCGTACGAAAATTTTGGGTGAAATAAAAACCAAAAGAAACGAGTTGTGTTCATCATAGGTTATCAATAAACGAATATTAAGATTTTTATCGAGTAATAAATCTGAAATCTTGATATGGGGATTCTAGAATTTATGGGTTATAACTGAAATTGATTTATTAGAGTTAGTCCATCATTATCATAGGAGAACTTATTAAGTTTTATACGCTAGTATTAATTAAGCATTAAGTATACGTAAGAATGCGACATTCGCTTCAATAAGGAAAGTCCAAGGGTCTTAGGTCTCAACTTTATTCTAATTGAAAAGGAAATAGTTTAAGCATGTAATTGGTGCTAGAATAATTTTATTATTTAGGTGGAAGATCGGTATCGTATATTTTGGGTTTTATAGATTAAGACTACTCGAACTTAAGATTTTCAACAACGTTATATTGGGATGTAATTCTAAATAGTTAGGTTATGTAAGTTTGGTGCGGTAAGATAAAGATTTGATTCAAGGATCTTAGTCTAATATTATTATGGGGTTGAGATAAAGTTTAACTTTTAAGTGATTTACTAAGATCTCCTAAGTCGAACTGCATGAATGCCAATACTTGGACTTGAAGCTTTAACATATCTTGAGTTCAATAAAGTTAAGAAGGGATGCTGTTAAGATTTCAATATTGGAATATAATAGGTCAATGAACAACTTTGGTATATTATAAAGAAAGTAAGGTGCGTTAAATTTGGACATCCATCCCCAGTATGAGGAATTGCGGGATAAGTCAAAATTCGGGGCTATAGTTGAATAGAACTAAGTCAGCATAAGTTGTTTTAAGTTGCGATTCACAAACGAGGATTTTGGTAGACAAATTTATTTAGGATTGAGGAGACGTAAGGACAGCTTAATATTTATCTTATCAAAGTAGCGCATCGTAAGCGTAGATTATTAGGATTCTAGAATTAAGAGTCTAAACTTTTGTTTATCAAAGATAAGCGAATTTCGGGGACGAAATTTCTTTTAAGGGGGGAGAGTTTTAGAACCCGTTAAACCAGACTACGTATAAGCCATGCATAATTTCTAGTATTTAAATTAAAAATGATTTCTTTATTTTTTAAAAGGAATTTCAAATTTATTTAGTCTTGATTATTGAGTTCAAATCGCATGAGTATATTTTTATCTTTTCAGTTAAATAAGTAAGACCGGACTGGAGTTGGAGTATTGAGATAAAATTTAATAATAAGAAAACATTCCTAGAATTTATTTAAGATAAATACTAAGTTATTTTAATGTAAAAGAAATTCTAAAGAATTATTTAAGTAAGTTGAGATAAGTTAAATAAGTTCTTTTATGTCCAATAATTTAATTAAGAGCCTAAATTAAAAGATGTGACCAATTGAGATAAGTTAATCTAGGCTTATTTTATTTAATAAACTATAACTTAACATGTTAGTAATTTACTTTAAGGAATTTGTCATGTATGCAAGATAATTACTAAACTAATTAATTACTTAATTCACAAAAATACTTAATGGGTAGATAAAACTCTAAAGATTTAAAATACAATATTTAAGCAATATTTTCCTCCCATTATCATAGAAAAATCGGCCACCTCCTCTAAAGGATTTAAATTTTTGGCAACTCTCCATTTTGATATCTTTCCTTAATTCTTTCATGGCATAGTTAATTCCCTCATTTTAAATCCCCACTAATTAATAATTAAGCAATATTCTCTACCCTCATTTTATAAGAAAATCGGCCACTTCATTTTAAAAGATTTGATATTTGTTTAACTAACTCATCATTTTATTTCTTTCCCTATTCTTTTCTTGGAAGATAATTCCCCCACCTTTTAATCACCAATAATTAAACAATTAAGAAATTTTCTCCCTTTGTATTTTGAAAGATAGAAATCGGCCATCCCTCCATTTAAATCAAATCAAATCACATCTCATTTCCTATCTAACAAACTCTAGGATAGAAAAATTCATTTGCCATTCAACTTTTCCTTTTATCTTGCAACCTTCCCATTTATTTCCTAGACTTCTCTCCCTCTCCATTTCCGAAAATTTCAGAGCATTTTCAGTAGAGAAAATAGTGTGAGGCTTGAGAGAAAAGTAGAGAGAAAACAAACTAGTAAGAAAAGTAACTCCGTCCCCGCCGCGCCGTGTCGACATATCATTTTTGTTTTCTTCAAAACAAAATCCAAAGCATGTATATGTTATTCATTTCTCTTCAATCAAGCCATATAAGTAATTTAAAACATAATATGATCATGTTTCATGGAGCAAAAACCGAAAATGTACAGCAAGTGCATAGTTGTCAAAGGCGCGCCTGAGGCGCGAAGCTTCAGCGCCTTATGGGCAACCAGGCGACGGTGCATGGGTGGGCAAGCGCCTTTAGCGCCTTGAAGCCGCCTTTCTCCGGGCGATAGGCGTTCCAGGCGTTGCGTCTTTTTTTCAGAACCATGATCGCATCGCATAAGCAGGTTTCTCCTTTTTTTTAATGACCCAAAGCCCAACTAAATAAGTCCATAACTAATTTCAGCCCACAAGTAATTTATTTTTAAAAAAAGCCTAGTTTTGCTTTGCATGTCGATACGTATTCTCATTTCTCCCTGCCGATTGAAGCTTCTGCCGCACACCATTCTCCCCTACCTATTGAATATTGAAGCTCCTGGACCTGTTCTTCTCTGCCACAGCCGCAGGCTTCTGTTTTCAGGGCAGATTCTTCATTCTTCTCTTTCAGGCTTTTGTTTTGCATTTATTTTAAAAAAATAGCCTAGTATGGCTTCTCATCCTCTCTATATTATCGCCTCGTGGCTAGGCGATCGCCTTTTGTCGCCTAGGCGTTCGGGCGCTAGGCAGTGGCTCGTCGCCTTTCCGTCGCCTAGCGCCTTGACAACTATGAGCAAGTGTTATAAAAATTCTGCACAGATTTTTGGTCCTTCCTTGCACTTCACGTTGGGTATTGTTTTTGTGGTTTCAGGGTTTGGCTCGGTTCCAGGCGTTCAAGGCTGTTTATGGTCATGTTATAGGGTATGTTAGGAAGGGATTAGTCCATTGGTTAAAGCCCTTTCGCCCCAGCAAAACCATTTTTGACAGCAACTCCCCATGCTGCGATTTATGAGTCTCGATTTGCATGGTTTCTTGCCTAAGGTGTGGGTTCTGATTTTGGCTGCCCTAGGGGATGTAGCCATGGTTAGAATCCCTCCTTAGCATGTCTAGGACGTGACTAAGATGCCCTTTCATGGCTTGGTTCATGGTCCCATCGGTTTTTCAAACTAACAAGAACAGCGCCCCTTCGGTTTTAAAATTCTGGTTGTGTTGAGTGTGTTGAGTTTCGGTTTTGTGGTGTTAAGTGGGTTGAGGTTGGCTTCTAGCCCTTAGCCATAACTCATACAACACCTTAGCATGTCTAGCATGGACCATGGTTAACCTCATAACCATTGGATCCTTCATTTGACAGCAAAACAAGGTTCTGGTGACTACATCAAATGAAACGGTGCCCTTAATACAAAAGTGTTCTGGTGACTACATCAAATGAAACGGTGCCCTTAATACAGATCTGCTCATTGCGCATTCATCGAATCAAATGACCGAGCTCATTTTTTTCATTATGGACAAAGTAAAGGCCATGAATAATGAGGCACAAAGGATAGGCAAACCTCGAGAGGAAGATGCAGATGATGGCGGAAGTGGAGGAGGTGGAGATACAGGAAGAGGATCCAATCGATTATGGTCAAAACTGAGGTAGAAAACCCAGTGTCAGAATGATGCATTGATGGATCTCTAACATAAGAAAAAGCAGATAGAACAGTAGTAAACCTGATAGGAGTAAAACGCTGAAAGGATCCATTTATTGGAATTTGGCCTGTCAGCTGGTTATTTGAAAGATCGCTGCATTTGTTGGAGGAAATGATTATTAGTCCCCGACAGACCAAAATAAAAGGAAAAAAAATCATCAACTGCCACCATACAGGACTTGAAGCGTCTCGATAGTAGTAAGTGACATGGGGATTTCTCCAGTCAAACTGTTATTGTTGAGCCTCCTGTGCAGTTTAAAGATGAAGAATGAAGAATGAAGAAATCACTGACTGAAAGAATCAAAGCAAATAATGTGTTTGCTACATGTAGCACAATAATTCATGTCCCACGTGACAGAAACATGGAAGAACACGGCGGCTTATGATTTTGGCGTGACAACCATCTCTTTCTCAGGTTAAACATGTCCAAAATCCAATTTTCCCATGATTTTCTAGTCGAGCACTAATAGAGTTGCTGAACGTGCTCGTTTAAAAGTTTATGTGCATGTTTCTTTATCAGTTAATTTCTCTACATAAATCACAATTCACTATGATAAAAGATAACCTTTTTCTCTAAAGCCTATGGTAGCATCGATTCTATGATAGTTGGAAAATAAAAATAATTACTGTTGGGAACACTTCCAGCAATTTAATAAAAGAAATAAAATCCTCTATTCGCTTTTAAGGTTACTGATTTCTGCTTTGAATCAATTAGTATTTACTGCAAAACATCTATCTATTTACACGATTGCAACACAGCAATCACATATGGCTACTGTCACTTAATAGCAGTATAGACCATAAATTTATGACTCAAACAAAACCAAGAAATTTAAACTTAGAGCCTAGGCTTAATGATTTGGAACAACAGGCAACAATGTCAACCATACTTTCCATCATTTAACATCATTTGTTGTAAAGATGTGCTGATTTGGGTGACTTTTCTGAAGAATTGAAAGGAAATCAATTGAATCAATTGAAAAAAGAATAGGAGAATAAACTTCAGTGATTCCGCATGACACGTCTGAATGCTGCACAAGCCAATCATTCACTTCTGAATTGCAACTTTCTTATAAAAGGTGCAATGAAGCGGAAAAGAAATTCTCAAGAACTAAATAAAAGACCCAGCCACAGAGAAAAAAAAGAGTTCAAAAACGAGAGAACCATACAAGAATCTAAGCCTTTTTAGTTTGCCCAATGTGTCAGGGATTGGACCAGTCAGGCTATTCAAATAAAGATCCAAGCTCACCAAACTTGTCAAATTTCCTAGTTCGTTTGGAATTCTTCCAGTAATATCGTTACTGTAAAGCTCCCTGCCAAAAAAGAGAAAACGAGAGATTGTTTTATGTGAACCGGAGAAGTCAAACAATGATCCGTGATAAAGATAATTCAATGAGACAAGATAGGGAAAAAAGCAGGGCCCTCACACACACATAATTGGAACATATCTCCGGGAAAAAAAGGAAAGACAAGAAAATATACATGAAGTTGTTGACAAAGAGATGCAGACAGCGGGGGGGGGGGGGGGGGGGGGGGGGGCATCGCTAAGGATGCTACATGATAGGGTGAGGGATCTGAAAATAGCAGCAAAAGTTAAATGGATTTGAGTTGCAGATGCATAGAGATCAATTTATACAAAACCAAGGAATTCATGCAAAAAAGTTGAAGTCATTCCAAAACCAGTCTGTCTACTCAGAATTATTGCCCAAGAATAAAAATGGTGAGTATGCTAACTAAGACCAAACCGGTAAACAAGAGTTACAATGATACGAAGAACCATCATCCGTACATTATGGCAAAAAAGGTAAAATAAATACTTAAAGAGAGGTGGTAATAATTGAAGTCTCTGGTAAACTATAGAACATTTGAAAACGAATACGCATATAACTGATAATGACCCAAAAATAATGACTTACAGATACTGTAAATTTGGAAGAAAACCAAGCTGAGGGGAAAGTTGACCAGACAAATTTGCATTGCCAAGATCGCTGAGCATAAACAGAAACAAAATACTTTTATACTCCCAAAATTACAAAAGAAGAAAATTAAGCACCTTAAGACAATGAGGATACAAGCAGTCTTACACTCGAGTAACACTATTTTTGTTATTGCATGTGACATGAAACCAAGTGCACGGATTAACGAGGGTCGGGTCCCAACTCTGTAGAACGCCATTTGGATCAGCCAAATTGTTCTTCAATGCACTCAATGCATCACCTGCCATGGTACAATGTCATTCTAAACACCATCAAATTTTCATTAATTAGTTTGGCCACAACTAAACAGCACATGGTATCAAACTACCCCCGAACCGATCAACAGCAGCAAGTGAAAAACTTCCAATGTAATTAAATATTATAAGATAACCAATTAACCATCCAATGTTACTAAATAAGAACTTAGAACTTTGAGACAAAATAAAAGCAATTGATTTGTCTCTCAACTGACATCTCTGTTATTCTCAAAGTAAGAGATTTTCTACACAATATCCATCCAAGAACAAAGCTTTTTAATGGCATCCCGTAAATTTTTGACTTGTCAATCCACAAATTCCTGGGTGAACAGATAACTATATTGCAATTCAGTTCCACTGAATCCCACGAAAAACAACAGTCAGCACATCCAGTTAAATCAATCAGAGGCAAAAAAAAAAAAAAAAAAAAACTCCGAAAGTAACGGAATCAGGGAGCAGAACAGCAGACCTTCGGCGTTGGCAGACACCCGCGAGACTTGAGCAAGCACCAGAATTGAGGACAAGAAAAAAGAGCAAAAGATCCAAGTAGTTGACAGATCCATTCAACTCTGATCCAAAAATCAACCCGTACAAACCTAGATTTATCATCAAGATATACAACAATATTTTTTGAACAATATTTTATTATTTTTTAATAATATATTTATTTGTATGAATCATAAATTCAAAAATCGATTATAAAATTCAAAATTTCTTATAATATTAATGTAAAAAATTGTTAAATGAGCAGCAACAGCCAAAAAAAATGAAAAAATTAAAAAAAAAATATGCCAATATATATTTTGTAAGTTTGAGAGAGGACATAGTGTACTGCCCTATATTTTATATCACGTTAAGTGAAGAGTATTGAAATTGAATTGATATGATTATTAAAGGGCTATTACGAAACAAAATCGGGCCAAACATATGATTTACATAACTTGGGGACAGAGAGTCTGGAGCCCGAGCGGTAGTTTTCGACCGCCCGAGCGCCAGTGTTCATCAAGTATTTGTCGCGGGCAGAAGAGTTGGCGCCCGGGCGGTAGTTTTTGATCGCCCGAGCGCCAAGGATGCATTCGGAAATGTTTGGACAGAGAGGGCCGCGCCCGAGCGATAAATTACCAGCGCCCGAGCGCCGCTTTCAAGTTGTGAAATGTAAAACACGTAGCATTGCCATGCAAGGGACGTATATATATATATGATAATACTTCATAATTGACAGAATAGAGATCGAGAAAAGCTTTGGGAAAAGAAGTGGAAAATCCTTACGCCTTTTGTGAGAAATCCGTCCGTTAGATTTTAAATCCGACTTCGGTACCGTGTTCCTAGCAACGTAGGCTACAACTGGACGTAAGTTTTACTACGTTTTGATATGTATTGAAATTATAATATTGTCAGAATTGAATGGAATTCATATATGATGTTCTTGACATGTTAGACAGCGTATAATCGAAGTCAGATTAAGAAATGGACTGAATATGGAATTGTTATGAATTTCAGAAGGAAATTGACTAGAATTGATATCAGATTTTTATGGTGGTTGATTGTAAACGTTTGGAATTGATATAGACTGATATAGGATTATCAGTATCGCGAGATTGTACTGTTGTGCTGTCAGAATTTGATAAAACAGAGATGTTGTGATTTGATTAGAATATTGATACAGAATATTGATATTGTCATTGCCAGATTGAACAGTGACAGACTTTGAATCAAGACTTTGATTGTATCAGATCGACAGCAAGAAAGGTACAAATAAATGTTGATTCGGGATTGCACAACTCGAGTTAGGTTGACTTGAGTTTTCCTAAATCACATACTTTACTTTATTGCATTGATATTCGCAGATTATCAGATTGATATGTTAATGTATTGACTTAGAACAGAGTCAGAGTCCGAGTCTAGGGCAGATCAGCCTAGCTAGGGCAGAACCGCCGAGTCTTTCTCAGAACCGATAAGACTCTAGACTTACGGTGTATCGAAGAGCCTTAGATGTAGATCGACGTCTATCTCAGACACTCGATACAAAATACCAGAGTCTAAATTAGATTGGGATCCCTAGATTTGAGATAAGATAAGATTAGATCACGAGTCATTGATTCATGTAGTCAGACTAGATACATGTTTTGATGTTTGTTTATACTTTTATATATGTTTTATATGATTGCATTTAATACATTGTTTATACTGGGATATTTATATCTCACCGGAGTTATCCGGCTGTTGTCTTGTTTGTATGTGTGCATGACAACATGTGGGACAGGTACAGGGTCACAGAGGTGAAGACAGATCGAGATTAGAGTGGTGATACCGGACTGGGATTATAGCTAGGGTTTGAACACTTGATAGTAGTTGTTGAACCTGAGTATGTATGATTGTATATTTTATCAGATTTATACTTTTATACTGATATGTATAGGAGTTTGATTCAATTACCTTCCGTATTTAAAAAAAAAAAAATTAGACCCTGATTATTATAATTGATTTAGTCCCAATAACGATTAAGAACATGATTAGCGTCCGGGTCCCCACACATAGATAGATGAGGGGAGCTGTGATGTGAGGTGAGAGATAGAAAAAGAAAGAGTTTGTGTATAAGTTAGAGGTTTTAAAAATCAATTCAAATATTTAGGTTTAACCAAAGACGACTTTTGACACTTTATAGTTGTACTTTAGACGTTAGTACTTGTATGTTAATGGATTCCATTAAGTTATTAAAATTTTATTGAAAATTTGATTAATCTAAACTTTTATAGAGTTTTGAAAAGTCAATTTTGAATATTACTTGTCTTTTTAAAATTCTATAAAAATATATTTTGAATATCACTAGACTTCTATATAATATACAAATTTTTTTATTAAATATATCTAGATTTTTAAAAGCTATAAAAGTCGTTAAAAATCATTAAACATAATACTCAATTCAGGTTACAAATATTGCCCTAATTTGAACACACACGAGCTAGTTTGACTTGGGATGCCGTTGGTGCAAATAATATGACTTCATATTTTTATTTTATTCAGTATTTAACTTAAGTTTTACAACTGTTGCAGTTAAAAATGATTTCGTAATCATTTTTACTATCTTCAGACTGTAAATTTTTCATTATCTAAGAAGGAAAGCAGAGAATGTTTCTATTATCCATACTTTTGTGCACTATACCAATAATTAACTAAATTAGTAGTTTTCAAACAAGAACAATATACTTCATGTTAAGCGATGTATGGATGCTCACAAGAAATAAATTTCCATATAATATGTATTTAAGAATACTAGGTTTTTGTATAAAGTGCAATGATATTGAAATTATTTTTTCAAACATAAAATATTTTGTTTTTTAATTTTTTTTTGTATTATAAGTATAATTTACTTTTAATAACAATAAATATATTATGTTGAAGGATATCTCGGGGGAAAATAGTTACTTTATGTTGGTATGGGTTATCCTTTCAACATCCTGGCGGGATCTTCAATATGAAGATGACTATGTTCAAAAGGAAGACATGTTAGCAAATTTAAAGTCAAGGAAAGAGAAATTCTTTGTCCTTTTAAGACAAATTTGTTTCACATCTAGTGGCCACGAGATATGACCATCGTTTTTCGATATATAACGATTTCCAACTTATGATAGTAGCACTACAAATCACGAGTTTTATAACCATAAAATGAAGCAAACTCCTTTTTTAGAAGAAATAAGAAGAAGAATTTCAAAATAAATGTGAAATGTTTTTTTTTGTTTGATCATCTCAAAGTTGATGTTAAGTTGTTTCATTATGTTAATTCATTCAGATGGATTGATATATAATTCACACATTTCAAAAATATGATCAAAAGACATGTTTTGGTGACAATGATCCATGAAAACTCGGAACTTTTAGTAAACAACATCTCCAGGCGCCGAGGCGCCGTTTAACGGGAGCCTAGGCGCCTCTCCACCTACCCTGGAATTTCCAAGGCAACGAGGAAAGTGCTGAGGCTCCTCTTTACAGGCGCCTCAACACCTTCAAACTGGTTGAGGGCTCCTCTTTACAGGTGTCTCAGCGCCTCTTTCCCTTCAATGTTTTATGTTTCGAGTTTTCTATCCGTTTTTTCTTAATTTTAATTCATTAAGCTTAAAATATCTAATAATCCCTCGCATGAATAAAATTTATGCATGAATGCACGTGTAGTAGCCCGAATTCCAAATTGGGTAATTAACGGAGTATTGGTGATTAAGAAGGTTTAAGGTGTAATTTTGACCGAGTCATGATCGGACGGACCGAAGATGGTTCGGAAGCACCGAAGAGTTCGTAAGGTCCGAAGTGAGTTCGGTGGATCCGATCATTAGGTGTCAAGTGTTGATCGACACGTGGGAGTTCGGAAGGTCCGAAGTGGGTTCGGTGGATCCGATCATGAGGTGTCAAGAGCAGCTGGACACGTGCAAGTTCGGACGGTCCGAAGTGTATGATCGGAGGATCCGATCATGAGCTGTCAAGAGCCAATGGACACGTAGCGTTCGGACGTTCCGAAGTGGTGTTCGGAGGATCCGAACATGGCCTATAAATAGTGGTCGGATTTCCTCATTTTGACTCGCCAATTCAGAGAATTCCATAGCATTTCAGTCGTTTCTGACAGGTTCTAGTCTTGTTCCGAGATTTGGGCACTAGCGGGGAGCTGCTGGTCTTGTAGCAGAGCTGTGCTCTAGTTGGGAGCTAGCGGCATCAGCGGGCTAACGACGGACGAAGGTTTGGAATTTTATCAGTATTTATCTCAGGATTATCTAGTCAAGTCTGGTAGATAAGTTTAGTGATGGTTTTCACTTGATGAATAGGCTTGGATTAGACCTGTTGTCTGGTGGTTCCAGTGGATTAGGATTGCTGTGATAGAGGTACGAAAGTACTATCCGAGATATCCTGGTTGAGTATACATTCATATATGTGTTGCATGATTATGTGGTGCATTGATATATGTCATATGATGCATGCTATTATGTCACGGTTATTACTGCACGTTGCATTTCATGTTGAGCCGTATCTTCTTCGAGATAGCCTTTACTGTTGAGCTGTATCTCCTTCGAGATAAGCTATATCTTGGGGCCGCTCAGCCCTGTCTTGTGGACGCATGGACACCGAGAGTACACAGTGGCCGACGGGTCGGGAGGGCTTCGGTGGTCCGGGACATTTTAGGTCCACGTCTGTCTTGTAGTGGATGCAGTGACCCAGAGGTTGGACCGCGCGGCACTATCCACTTGGCGCCTCTAGACTGAGCATTGTTGAGATCCTTTTGTGATTCCTGTTTCTTGACTACCCCGGTATCATGATCATAGCATGTGCATTTCATATAGGTCTGTATACTCATACTTTTGTACTGGGCGTTCTTATCGCTCACGTCCTCGGTTTTGTTTATTCTTGGACACCCCATTCCCTCGGGGCAGGCCTCAGGTTGGACAGCTCAGGAGGAGCAGGAGGAGGACGTTGAGTATCTGGTTGGTTTAGTTAATCGGTATTGTTGTTGACTTTTCCGCTGTTATCTCTGATTACTGTTAATTAGGTTAATTGCATGCTTAGTTTTTGATTAGTAGGTGATTCTGGAACGGGTCACTACATTTATGGTATCAGAGCATGCAAAGATTTTTGGGACATTAGTAATTCTGTTTTGAGGATTTAGGAGTTGATTTTAGTTTCCTTTCAGATGTCAGGAGATGGAAGCAGTCACGGTAGTGTGGGACATGGCCGTTATGGCGACGATGAGGCTGGCCGAGAACATCGTCGTAGAGATCGTGATGGAGGACGTCACCAAGATCATGATGAAAGGAGACGTAGGAACCGTGTCAACAGTATAGATTTAATGAAGATTGGCACCAACAGAGATGAAAGAGTTGAAACAACAGTTAGCAAGGTTAGCTAACGGAGACCACACATCTGGTTTTGCATTCCATACAGATGGAACCTTGTGTCTGTCAGGAAGAATTGTAGTTCCAGAAGATTCTAAATTGAGAGACGAGATTTTATCTCAAGCTCATAGGAGTAAGTTGAGTATCCACCCTGGAAGTATGGAAATGTATAAGGATTTGAAAACCAAGTTTTGGTGGAAAGGTATGAAGAGAAGTGTTTACCAGTTTGTAGCCAAGTGTTTGGTGTGTCAGCAAGTAAAAGCTGAACATCGAAGATCAGGAGGATTACTTTAGAATCTCCCTATTCCTGAGTGGAAGTGGGAGCATGTAACGATGGATTTGGTCACCAATTGCCGTTGCCTTCTAAGAATTGTAATGCAATTGGGGCTGTTGTGGACCGACTGACTAACTTGTCTTAGTGCAGTGGCAGAGTCGAGGTACTGAAGAAGCCACTTGGGAGTTAAGGAATCGTATGCGTTCAGAGCATCCAGAGCTCTTTTGAGTAAGTACTGTAAGTTGTACTATGGATGTATGTTTTTCCGTTGTAAACCAAATATCAGTTGTGTTTAGCAACAATTGAGATGTAATAACAATGATTGTTATTTCATTTTGTTCATCCTCTAAGCCTGATTTCGAGGACGAAATCGTTTTTAAGGGGGGGAGAATGTAGTAGCCCGAATTCCAAATTGGGTAATTAACGGAGTATTGGTGATTAAGAAGGTTTAAGGTGTAATTTTGACCGAGTCATGATCGGACGGACCGAAGATGGTTCGGAAGCACCGAAGAGTTCGTAAGGTCCGAAGTGAGTTCGGTGGATCCGATCATTAGGTGTCAAGTGTTGATCGACACGTGGGAGTTCGGAAGGTCCGAAGTGGGTTCGGTGGATCCGATCATGAGGTGTCAAGAGCAGCTGGACACGTGCAAGTTCGGACGGTCCGAAGTGTATGATCGGAGGATCCGATCATGAGCTGTCAAGAGCCAATGGACACGTAGCGTTCGGACGTTCCGAAGTGGTGTTCGGAGGATCCGAACATGGCCTATAAATAGTGGTCGGATTTCCTCATTTTGACTCGCCAATTCAGAGAATTCCATAGCATTTCAGTCGTTTCTGACAGGTTCTAGTCTTGTTCCGAGATTTGGGCACTAGCGGGGAGCTGCTGGTCTTGTAGCAGAGCTGTGCTCTAGTTGGGAGCTAGCGGCATCAGCGGGCTAACGACGGACGAAGGTTTGGAATTTTATCAGTATTTATCTCAGGATTATCTAGTCAAGTCTGGTAGATAAGTTTAGTGATGGTTTTCACTTGATGAATAGGCTTGGATTAGACCTGTTGTCTGGTGGTTCCAGTGGATTAGGATTGCTGTGATAGAGGTACGAAAGTACTATCCGAGATATCCTGGTTGAGTATACATTCATATATGTGTTGCATGATTATGTGGTGCATTGATATATGTCATATGATGCATGCTATTATGTCACGGTTATTACTGCACGTTGCATTTCATGTTGAGCCGTATCTTCTTCGAGATAGCCTTTACTGTTGAGCTGTATCTCCTTCGAGATAAGCTATATCTTGGGGCCGCTCAGCCCTGTCTTGTGGACGCATGGACACCGAGAGTACACAGTGGCCGACGGGTCGGGAGGGCTTCGGTGGTCCGGGACATTTTAGGTCCACGTCTGTCTTGTAGTGGATGCAGTGACCCAGAGGTTGGACCGCGCGGCACTATCCACTTGGCGCCTCTAGACTGAGCATTGTTGAGATCCTTTTGTGATTCCTGTTTCTTGACTACCCCGGTATCATGATCATAGCATGTGCATTTCATATAGGTCTGTATACTCATACTTTTGTACTGGGCGTTCTTATCGCTCACGTCCTCGGTTTTGTTTATTCTTGGACACCCCATTCCCTCGGGGCAGGCCTCAGGTTGGACAGCTCAGGAGGAGCAGGAGGAGGACGTTGAGTATCTGGTTGGTTTAGTTAATCGGTATTGTTGTTGACTTTTCCGCTGTTATCTCTGATTACTGTTAATTAGGTTAATTGCATGCTTAGTTTTTGATTAGTAGGTGATTCTGGAACGGGTCACTACAGCACGTGACATCGAAAGAGAGTTTTCACATCGCATCAGGAGATGTGGATTTTGGTTTTGAACTTTTCTTAGTAGAATCTATCATATTTACTAAGTCACGAAGTGAACTTGATGTCTTGAACTTCTTGGTGGTTTGTGTAAAACCAAACAATAGTTTCTACACAATAATTTCCCTATCATTTCCTTTTGGTTTTTTGGTTGTGTGCATTATGGTCATGAAATAATCTTGGTTTTATAAGTATTTCTTTGAGACGGTCTATCCTCACACTCACATATGTGACTTTTCTTTAAGAATATCTTACCATACTCCACCTTTTATAGGTAAAAAAATAATTAAAAGTACAATACTTAACTTCACTATTGGTATGTTACAAACACTCGTCCTTCTAAGAATGATAAAGAATCAATTCTTGAGTGTTAGCTCAAGTTTTCATGGTCCACTATTTCGCAACATATTCATCAACGAATATGATGAAATATTTTTTTTTCTACTTTTCAATAAATAGATTGAGAATATTTATATTTCATCACATATACCATTTGATGTTGTAAAATTTTAAACATAAGATTGATTAATATATTCAATCCATAGTCCAAATTTAAGATCTCAAGTCAATTTAACATATTACAAATTAACTTTTCAATAAATATGGACAATACTTTCATATTGTACATACACTAGTCGAATTTTCTTGATTTATTTCGCATATTAAATGAAGTAATAAGTAGATAATTGCCGATATAAACGCACGTGAACTAATAGGGTACCATTTTACTTCGCATTATCACTAAAGTCGTATCCAAGAAATTAGCGAAGTCTTTGGTCAGAATTAGACCGATGACGAAGTAATACAACATCTTCTACATCATTGATTTTGTAAAGTTCAGAAGTAATAGCTTATTATATGTAACAGCATTGTTTATATAGAATGACGAAGTAAATGTGTTGTATAACCTCACAGGTTTTGTATTTTTGTGAAGTAATTGATGCGAACAACTTCGGTATTATGGAACGCGACGGTTACCAATTAGCGACGGTTTCGGAAAGTTTTACCGTCGCTAATTAGCAACGGTTTTATATTCAACCGTCGCTAATTAGCCACGGTGTGTTTGAGCAACGATACATGATAAAGCCATCGCAACTTAGCGACATTATTAGATAAAGTTGTCGCTAATTGTCGCTACTTAGCGACGGTATTTGATAAAACCGTCGCTAATTATATTATTTTTTAAAACAAAAATTGTTTTTTTATTTTATAATTATTTGTTCTACGTATTTTTTTAAATAATATCCTCAAAACATCTAAATATCATATGTTTAAATTTGTAAATAATCTATAAAACAATTTAAATAAAATAAACTAAAAACAAAATTAAATTCATGATTATTAAAACCGTCGCTAATTATATTATTTTTTAAAACAAAAATTGTTTTTTTATTTTATAATTATTTGTTCTACGTATTTTTTAAATAATATCCTCAAAACATCTAAATATCATATGTTTAAATTTGTAAATAATCTATAAAACAATTTAAATAAAATAAACTAAAAACAAAATTAAATTCATGATTATAAATTAAAAATTGAAACTAAAAAATATATTCTAACCCGAAATTAAAATCGTAGAGAGAAAAATGGACGAAGATGTGAAGTGAGTGAGAATGAACAGAGGAGTAAAATCACTAAAGTCGTGTCCAAGAAATTAGCGGCGGTGTTATTTGTAAATCGTCGCTTGTAGCGGTTTAAATTTAACCGTCGCTAACTAGCGACGGGTTTTATAAATTTTCGCTACTTAGCGACAGTTTATAAACCGTCGCCGATCTATTTAGCAACGGACTATGTTAACTTGTCGCTATTTGCGACGGTTAAATAAAATTGCCGCTAATAGCGACGATTTCTTAAAACTGTCGTCGATTTATTTAGCGACGGATTATATAAACTATCGCTAATGAGCGACGGTGTTTATTAACCGTCGCAAATAGCGGCGGTTTAACATTACCGTCGCTTATTAGCGACGGTCTACATTTTTTAAAAAGAAATTGTAAGTATTTGATCTTTTGTTACTTCACAATTTAAATTTAATGACGAAGTACTAAATTTAAAAGACTTCATTTTTTTGTGTTGTACTGAAGTAATTAATATAGATAACGACTTCACAATTATTGAGTTATGATGAAGTAAATTCTTTCTTTAACTTCGACACAATTTTAATATGACGAGTTATTTTATATTTTATTACTTCATCATTTAAGGAAAATTAATTAACATTATGATTCATTTTTTTACTTCACTAAATATAAATTTCAACTTTTTTAACAAAATTTCACTTCATCAAAACTACTCTGTCGAAGTAAAATGTTATTAAAAATTAGAAGTGAAGCCTGTGTTTTTTAAGTTGTGAAATAAAAAATAATGTTTTACTTCGTTGGTGTTATTTACCGAAGTTGATTGATATATACTACTCATAATTAATAATCGCCGAAGTAACGAGTGGCGAAGTAAAAATTGATTTATATATATATATATATATATATATATATATATATATATATATATATAAACACACACACTAGGGTAAACGAAGGGATATATATATTCACAAGAACTTGATTTCGTCCCTCTAAATTTTTCCCATTTACTAAATTAACGAGTCCACTAATATATATAGTTCACTCATCTCTCTGCATGCTTTGATTTCAAGGCAGTCATTATCTAAGGTGTCTCCTCGTGTTACATAATCACACGATATTTATACTTTTATAAACATGCATGCACTTGAAATTTGAACAAGATGTGGTGTTGTCCTCCTTCTAGAAGTTTCTTGTGTGCCAATGAAGATCTTGTCGTCGAACATTTTCCAACCCACTGTGCCCGTGCGTCCCATCCCTCGCGTATCTCTGCCACATCGCTTGCTCTTCTGCTACGAACCTCTGTTTCGTCTCCATTTCTCGCATTTGCACGTAGGCCGGAGGGGCCACCGCAAGCGAGGCAGTGAAAGGGTCGGTGCTATTAGCGCCATTAGAAGCTCCCGTTTGATTCGTTATGAACATCCCATCAAACATCAACCCATCAAAGCCTCCCATGGTGGAGGCCTTTTGGTTTGGCAAACCGCCGGTGTTTTGAACTAAGGCTGTTTCCCAATCTCCCGACGAGTCCTTGAAAGCTTCCCATGGTGTGGAACTTGGTGCTGAATGGCCATCAAACAAAGCTAGGGCCAATCTGTTTCCTTCTTCTTCGATGTTTGGTTTATGTGCGCTTAAGGTCACCAATTCTCCCGTTTGTATCTTTTTCTCCTCTTTCGGCTCGACCAATCTCAGCTTCGTCTCCTTTTTAACCTCTTTTTCATCAACAAATCCTTCGGGTGGTGGCAACGCCTTCATTGTGAGCATATCTTTTTCTACGATCGCCTCTGTTTCTTTAACACGGGCGGGCTTGGTCTCCGCGCTCAAGGGTCTCTTATCAGGCGCATTCGCTGATTTATACTCGATGTATTCGTTCAAAATGTCGAGTCTCTTCTTCGTGATCTTCTCAATATCAGGGAACTCCGAAGATCGCGCGATTCCAATGGTCTTACACCAATCATACAACGTATCGAGCTCATCGTACTGCTTGGAGAGGCGACAGAAAAGCTCGTAAACTTTGACGGAATCTGGCACATCAAGTTGTGGGAATCGATCAAGAAAGACTGCCATTGTTTCCAGTGTGTCGTAGTAGATGTGGAAACTTTCTTTTAGTATGGGGTAGAAAGCCACTGACACCACCCTGTTATGCTTTGAAGCACCTACAAATCCAATCAACATATTTATATTTTTCTATACTATATAGTTTGTTCTATATATATAAAGTAGAATAGATCATTAAATTTTTAGTAATTTTCATTATCAACTAATAGAGTACAATTTTCTTTTCAACAATAATTTAATATATCAATTTTGTCCCTTCATGTTTTGGCTCCTAGATGCCAAGAAAAAGTAAATATACCTGTTGGTTTGCAAGCCAAAAACCTCTCAAGGAGTCGCATGAGATGATGAACCCTAGAGAACAACTTCTCATTCTTCATTTCACGTACCTGCTGAATCCCCCTCCCCGCCATCGCATCAGAATCACGCTCGACACCACCATGGCCACTGCCATAACCGACATCTCCTCCCTCTTCTTCGTTGTTCGAAAATCCACTCTTCTTCCCCCTCCTGCCCTGCATTCGGAACTCAAGCTTCTCGTCCAAATACAAGGCGTAGGTTCTCACGAAGGCGGAGAAATCCCACGAACTCGACGGCTTCCCAGACTTATCCCGAAAATCGGACATATTCAGAAGACGGGTGCCTCTCCTCGTCGCGAAGAAGATTTCTTGTTCGAATGCTATGTCCCCTTCGCTAAGCAGTCGTTGGATCAGCATAAGCGTTTTCACTGCCACCACCCAATTCTTGGTCTTACTCAGGCGCTTGGCTATGGTGTTAACACAAGCGCCAACGTATGCATGAGAGTACGACGTGACGGTTAAGATCTCGCGAATGTAACGCTCTTCGGGGGGGTATTCTTCGTGTCGCGTGGCCTTAACGATGGCGACGTCGATATCTGAAAGAGAGGTGCTGCTGCCGACCTTGGCCAAGCCGATGCTGGTTCGATCTTTGACGGATTCGATCGCTTTTCTGATCTTGCTTGGAGCCATTTGGATTCAATCTGTCAATGTTTGTGATGAATATGGATCAAATAAGGTTTGTACATTCGATAATTCTCTGGTTCATAAAAAACTGAATCAATGCGAATTAATTAAACACTTTTGAATTCATGCATTTGATATATCAAATCAAAGAATATGGATTGATGAAACGTTATCATTATCACCTGTTTAATAATCTCAGAGGATCTAAAACGATGGTTCAAATTTATGGCTCTTCGATTTCCAGGATAGATACTGTGTGCTTTCAATGACTATCCTGAAATCTAGGTGAAAGGAGGGTGTCAAATGGAAGTCAAACGAGGCATTACGTGGTAATATTATCATTTCATTATTATTATTATTATTATTATTACTAATTTTTAATCTTTTCTTACATTTTTGGAAGTAGTTTTTTCAGCGGACAAGGTTTCTGACCAATATTTAAATTTATGGAGCGGTATTTGAACTTTTATACAAACACATGAAAAGAAACCAAGTTCTTGGATTTTTTAAATGCATTTTAAAATTCTTCAAAAAAAAATAATACGTACAATATATTCTTGTTAAAAGAAAATCAAATTTTATTTTTTCGGATTTTTAATCAGTTTCTAAAAAACTTTTTATATAGATTTAATTTTCGTATGAAAAAATAGAGATAAGTCGTTTTTTAACATAAAGATCACTCGTGACACACATCCATGGATTCACGTCTTGAGTAATATATATATATATATATATATATATATATATATAGTATTGTTTATGTTTATTCTCCTTAAAAATCTTCACATTTTCTGCAACCTGAAAATAACTAAACTTAGAAAATATGTTAACAAATTGAAGTCAAAGCAAGAGAAAACTATTTGTTCTTAAGACGAATTTGTCACACACACGGTGTTCACGTGATATGACAATCGTCTTCTAAGATACAATGACTTCAAACTTGTTATAGTAGCACTAGAAATCACAAGTTTCATAACCATAAAATAAAACAAATTCATTTTTGGGAAGAAATAAGATGAAGAAGTTCAAAATGAATGCAAATGCTCTTCCTTTATTTGACCATCTCAAAGCTGATATTATATCGTCTCTATTTATTATGATTCATTCATATTGACTGATATTTAAGTCACAAATCTCGAAAATACGACCAAGAGACGATAAATTTTGGTGACAAAGATTTATGAATACTCACAACTTTTGTAAACATCAATCTAATTAGACACCGCTTTCCCAGGCTATCAGGCGCCTAGGCGCTTCTTGGGATCGTCGATTTTCCCATCAATGTTTTTGTTTTGAGTTTTATATCTATCTTTGCTTAATTTTCATTAATTAACCTTAAAATATCCAACGAGTATAAGATTTATAACACTAAATGCCCCATTGTATGACTACGTTTATGGTTTTATAACACTAAATGTCCCATGTTATAACAATTTAGTTTATACATTCGTGGTGTTCGCATATTTAGTATATTTTATTTTTGTCACTGTTAAACGATGAATATTGTACATTTCGTGAGTTTTTACACTTGTAATAATCTTTAAATTCTTAAGAAGCAATTATGGTTTATTAAATGAGAGGGGTGATCGAATTCTTAAGAAGCAATTATGGTTTACACGTATCTATCATATGTGACCCAATAAATGTATATTTTTTTGTGTATATATATACAAAAAAGATTTGCAAACAGCCCCGATTCTTCCTTCAGATCCCATCAACACGCCATTTCTTCCCAGTTTCACGATGGAATAGGCGAATCTGCTTCAAATGACGGCCCCGACGTAGCTCTAGACGACAAAAAATATGAGTCCACAAGACACTGCATGACCTCATCTTGATATAGACTGGCATCGGATTGCAGCACAGCGAAATGTTGTGAGCTGCATTCATTGGCACATGGGGTGGCCCATTTTCTTTTAAAAAACTTTATATGTAAATTTCGTATAGTTTTTGATTAATTTGATATCAGTCTAAGTGAGTCAATTGAAAATATTAAAGGATTCTAGAGTTTAAAATTCTATTCTGAGTAGAACCATATTCTTGGCTTCGCCCTTACAATGAGTTGTGATGTTCTGCAATATTTGGTTGTCAAATGTCTGGCTGCTGTCACGGTCCATAGGCAACCGAACATTAACGTCTCCGTTTTATTGGCGCTTAGATTTTAACTCCGGCAAAAACTCCGGGTTTATAGATGGGTCGGAGCTGGCATCACCGTTGAAGGTGTAAACCCTTGAGGTCAGGAGGAAGGATGTTGTGGTCAGGGACGAAGTCAGAAAATAAAATAGAGGTTAGGGATAAAAAAAAAATTTAAAATCTAGGACGATAAGAACAGATATTAGAAAAGGAAGTGAAAAAAATATAATTATTTTTAAGCCTCTAATCAATAAAAATAAAATCAAAATTGAGAAGAATGTCGCACCCACCCGTCCCCATTGACCCTGTCATCGACCGTGATACCAATTGTACGTGCAGCTAAATGCAAACGGAAAAACAGATCGAGTTGATTCAGGAATTTTGTTATAATTTAAATTGTCATTTAGATAACGATAATGAAATTATATTAAATATATAATTTACATAATAATATTTGAATTTTTAAAGTGTATTAGATATTGTTGTTAAGAATAAATTATATAAAAATAATATTTATTTAAATGAATATGATATTTTCATAAAAATTAATTGGTGTATTAAAATAAGACAACTAAAGATCTCAGCTTTTATAATATAGTGTGTGTGTGTATACATATATATGCAAATTTTTGTACCCTTTGAAAGGATATTATTTACTCGTTTCCGTGTAAAGGAAGCTAATAATAATGATTCCCTCCAAAATATAAATTGATTCCAATTAATCTCAAAAAACATAATCGAATTGTTTTATTAAAGTCGATTCTTATAGCTATAAATCAGAATTGAAAATACTAGAGTTATTATTTTTTTTCCATTCCTAAAAATAAGAATTAATAACTGAAATTAATGGAATTGTGATCAGGAAAAATAAAGTATTCTTATTTTTTTAAAATTTCATATATACGATCTTAGATTATACCTATAGAATATAACGACGACAAAGGATTAAATTGCCACGTCACTGACTCGAGTGAGTGTCGGAGCTGATGGAGTAGATAAATACTTGGCTAATTGTCAGGAGTTCTATGCTTTATACCCACACATTATCAGGCCAGATTGTCACAAGCCATGTGTAATTTACCTGACTATCTTAGTTTCCACGTTATTGTGTTAGTTCGAGGTTCAATTACACAGCAAAATATAACAATCGTGAGTTCTCGTATCATAAAAAATGTGCTACATCATTGCAATAGAAAAAGTGAAAATTATGTATTAGTTTTGTATCTTTTCAATTTTTTTTCAAAAATTAATGAATATAAATAAAATAGTGATATGCATAGAATAATATCATAATTTAATTCAATGAATCGGCCGATGATAATGTGTGTTGTTGGGACTCATTACTTGTGTTTGGGCTCATTCGTTGTCCAATTGAAGTGACTGGGGACTTGGACATATTGGGCCATGACCAAGAAATTGCTCTGTCACATTTCATTTAATTTATTATATATTGGATTGAAAATATTATCATCAATTAACTTCATAGTTAACGATTCAAAATTTCAAAAAAAAGGTTGCTTAGGTAGGTTTTTCCCAAGGGATAACTCCAAGATTTGAATTAGTAGATATATTTTCGATAAAATAAATAAATAAATAAAATATGGGTTATAATCCAATAATCTCGAAGCTATCAGCATCATATTTCAACGTTTTATATTCATTTTCAGCCGGAAAAAATATGTGGACCCAAAAGTTACAAAAACATTTTTTTTGGGATCAAGAGTCCTACACATATTTTTTTTAATTACAAAAATTAAATGTAAAATTAAGTTTAGTATTGAGAATTTAACTTTAAAAAGAAGAAAAGAAAAGGTACATTGAAAATTAAAGAAAGTGCAGATAACACACACACACACACACACACACACACACACACACATATATATATATATATATATATATATATATATATATATATAAACACACACACACACACTCTGTCTGCTTGTACTGATGGATGTATCATGGCATCAGCCCAACAGCTGAGAGAGTGTGGCAGTCTGAAAATTAATATTGGTGGAAGGGGCCAATTTCTGCATCCTCTCCCTGCGCTTACATCATGTGGCATTTAACTAGCTATTCAATACTACACACACACACACACGCACACACACGTGTGTGTGTGTGTGTGTGCGCGCGCGCAAGTGTGCAAGTAATTTAGTCAGAACCTAATTGTAAGAAAAAAATTACTGCTATCTATATTTACATAAGTAATAGAACAGGAATCCAAGAAAATGTGCATCCTTGTAGATGTTGAAATATAATAATCTGTTTCATTATTTTAGAAAGTATATATACTACAATAAAATATTAAATTAATTTAGAAATTTAAAAATGAGAATTTTATTTTATTATGTTTGGAGAGGAGAATGTTATAGTTAGATCTCCAAAATTTATCTAAAAATTAATATTTTGATGTCAGATTATGTATAAATAATATAAAAATGGACATTTAAAATATGCAATTTTGGTATGATGACAAAATAATGGAAAAATACATCTGAAAAAGATTGTTTTTTTTTAAAAATATTTAAAAATAATTGACAAAAAAATACTACGGTTTCAATTTTTTTTTTTAAAAAAAACCCCGAAATTAATTGAATTGTGACCTGACAGTAGAAAGAGGTGAAGCATGGAGTCAGAGTATGACAGCTTAAAAAGAAAAAAAAAGAAAATAATATACATAACATATGGGCAGAGACAAGTACACTGTTTTTCAGACCAATTCTGAAATCCATTTATTTACCATGCATGGCCAAATTCACCACCACTAGGAAGAGTCATTTTTTTTAAATCTATTTTCTAAGATAAATAAAATTTTTATAAAAATTTTATATATATAACAATTTTAATGTTTTATCTACATTATTATATCATTATGTGTGAGACTTTAGAGTAAATATTTTAGAAGATCTTTTAATTTCATAATTATAATTTTTATTCTACTAAAAACATCCTCAAGTCACTTTATATTTTACATAAAAAAAATCTAAACAAAATTTCTTTTTAAATCGAACAATTATTTTAAATTGAAAATAATTTTGTATTGACTGTTTAATATTATTTGATCAAATTAAAAATAATAATAACACATGTAATACGTGTAATTTTTTATTAGTATTTATAAATGTTTAGGAAGGTGTTATGTGGGTAATAATGAAGAATCAATAAATAAAAAATTGCTTATAGGCAGTTTTGTTAAAAAAAAAAAAAATAGATATAATTGAGTTTTTTTAAAAGATTAAATCCATTAAAAAATAATGATGAAAACTTACCTTAGATATTGCGCTGAAATTATTGTTTTTAGTTTTCCATGGACATGACAGAGAGATGCCTATGCACACCCACCTACCCTAGACCCCAATAGAATGATGGAATCCTAGATCCCCCCTGCCTCTTGGCCTCAGCATTCACAAAAGCCCACACAACCCTTAATTTTTCTTCTCAAGTTCTTGCTTTCTTGCATCATCTTCTGCTTGAAAGAGGAATCTATGATGGCTGATAAAGGAAGCCCGAAAAAGTGTATGGCTAATAGCAGCAATAATAATAATAAAAATAAGAAGAAGAAAAAGAAGAGAGGCGGTGCCAAGAGGAAAATGACCCTCGAACAGACTGTGGCATATAAAGCAGTCAGCAAATGGGTTTTCTTGGACCAATCGAATGGTTGTAATAATTCCACGAGTTTTGTTGATTCTGTTCTTGATGATTTTGGGGTGCAGTGGTACCAACCCAAGGAAAAACTTGTCTTTGAGTTTCACTGTCACACCACATGCAGCGATGGCTATTTGTCTCCTACCAAGCTTGTAGAAAGAGCTCATCAAAATGGGGTGAGATTGTTTTTTCCCTTTGGCTAGAATAAGCGGCGGGTTTTCTCTATCTTGGTTTTTATATGTTGTGGCATGTGCTATTACTTGCTGCTTCTCGTGTTTGTTATTGTTTGCCGTAGTAGTGGTTTCATGTCTTGGAGTCTATGGAGGTTTCCATGGTTCAAGATTTAATCTTTTTCCATTAATACTGGATTTGATTCTTACTCGACCATGGAGGTTTCCATGGTTAAAGACTATTTTATGAGCTTGTTCAGTTTCACCGTGAAATATATTATGCTTTTTGAATGCTTGTCTTGCTTTGAAGTACATATCTTCTAAGCTCGTGTGAAGATGCCGTTTCATGTAAGGGGTGTGAACTTTTAAATGCCTTTCAGCATGAAATGGAATTCGGAAAATAAAGGGATAGATTTCATCAATGGATGACGAGATCCTGGGCGTTTCCTGGGCGTTTCGGTTGTATTCATGTGTGAAGCAGGACATTATGTTAACAAGAGTACAACGTTTTCACTATATAGTTGAGAATTTATGGAATTAGCAAACGCATTTGTGTAGTATGGTTACCATTTTTTCAAGGAGAAAAAAGATTTATGATCCTTAATATATCAAGACTTAATTGATTCTAGCATCTGAGAATCTGTTCTACAAAAACAGAGTGATATTTCTCCATGTGTTAGGTCATGGCTTCATGTCAAATTTGACTCTATTTTCCCTTCAAAACAATGGAGAGATAAGTTTATTCCATTTAATTTTACTCGGCTTAACAGTTCTTTTAGTTGTATCTCAGCTCATGATATAATGCGTAGTTTGAGTTTTGCTTTTGCTTGTCTCTGGTTCAACTCTGATGACGATACACAAATTTTTGTTCAGTTATTAAAAAATTGTGAGGGCGATGCATTATTGACTGTGGAATAATTCGAGGAAGGTGGGAAAAATATAACATGAATGGGGATGCGAACATGTTCCAGATTAGGCTCGCAGAATATATCCATCTCTTGCTTTTTCGGGTTTCCTTTCTGAAATTCTAAGATACTAGAGGTAGAAATATGCTTTTGGACTGTCTAACAGTCATCAACTATGATTTTCTAAACATCCACCACAAATTCTTGACGGAATACTTTTTAATGAGAAACTAGATGTCACAATGAGGATGGTGGTTCAGTCAGCTGTCCTGTCCCTGAACTTATCACGTGCATTTTAGTGATTTTAGTCTGATAATTTGATTTTTTGGATTCCATGGTGTCTCTTGTGACAAGTTTTTTTGTTTACTTTTTCTGCCTTGCAAGCGGTGAAATGCATTTGTAGCTTGTGACTTGTAAGTGACAATGTTCAAGGAAAGAGTCTTTTGAAGGCCAGTAAAAGTGTAAAACGGAGTTGTAGTACATCACCTTTACATTTTTGGTGTATTGGACAATCAATTTAGAGTGGAGGTTTTATAATGACACAACTTGACCTTCTATAAATATACAGTTTTAGATAATTCGGTTCGTGCATGTTTAACGAGCCATTATTATGAATTAATTTCTAATTTCTGTGAAATCGACCGACACCCTTCATATTCAGTAACACCCTCATATTTGGTTGTGGTATATTCACATGGAGCTGCAGCTGACTTATTTGGATATGGGGCATAATTTATTCACAATCGCGTAAAGTATAACATTCGCAAAATTGCAGCAAGAGATTGGTTTTCCGCTCATAACTTAATGAATATAATCCCTAGCAATTATGCTGCACTTTCTACAAGTTATTCTCTCTATATCTTCCTGCATGTAATTAACAATTCTTTATCAGCGCTCCTTGGCGTCCTCAATTTATTTCTGTGATGGAAAAATTCTACCATTGTTTTTCCTTTTCTCTTATAATATTCTATCACGAACTAACGTATTTGTATCCAATCCAATATAATATGATTGAAAGCGCAATTGGTTAATATTTTAAATATGCCTCAAGAACAGGTGAAAGTCCTTGCTTTGACAGATCACGATACGTTATCTGGGATCCCCGAAGCTGTTGAAGCAGCTCGTAAATATGACATCAAAATCATTCCTGGGGTTGAAATTAGCACTATTTTCCACTCAAAGTTAGTATCTTGCCTTAGATTCAATACCAACCGCCATGCATTCTTTTGGTAAATTTCGTGTAGAATTATTCTATCTACATTCTTGACCATCTTTTTGATGACCAACAGAGGGGATTTGTGTCCAGAAGAGCCTGTCCACATCCTTGCATATTACAGCAGCTGTGGGCCGACAAAATCCGAGGAATTGGAGAAGTTTTTAGGGCGTATCAGAGACGGTCGCTTCCATCGTGCAAAAAACATCGTGTCTAAACTGAATAAACTCAAGCTGCCTGTTAAATGGGAGAACGTCACAAAGATTGCTGGAAAAGGCGTTGCTCCCGGGAGACTTCATGTGGCACGTGCTATGCTTGAAGCTGGCCATGTAGAAAATCTGAAACAAGCATTTGCCCGATATCTTTATGATGGTGGACCTGCTTATTCCACGTACTAGTGTTTCCATATTTTAAATTTAATTTTTTTATAAAGATATTCGTTAGTAATCCTGCTCGTGCTTCTGTTTTCAACTCCAGGCTTTTATTTGTTTCAGGGGAAGTGAGCCAGTTGCCGAGGAAACCGTTCAGATGATACAGGAGACCGGGGGTGTTGCAGTATTAGCACATCCATGGGCACTAAAAAACCCTGCTTTTATAATCAGAAGACTGAAGGAAGCTGGGTTGCATGGAATAGAGGCCTACAGAAGCGATGGGAAACTGTCTGGTAACTATTAGTTTCTTGTTTTTTTTGGGTGGTTTGTTATATTCGCTAAGTTTGTCATAGTATTTATAAGTGTAAATATCATTCTTGTTCAATCCGCTCGAACTTTTTGGGAAAGTGGTTTCTGACGGGAATTCAACTATGAGCCAATTCTCCTGTAACATTTCATTTTCATGATTTTAGTTTACTGTGACTTGGCCGAGGCACATGATCTTCTGAAGCTAGGAGGATCTGACTATCATGGCAGAGGTGGGCAGCATGAATCTGATGTAGGAAGTTCGACTCTTCCTGTATTTGTTGTGCACGATTTTCTTAAAGTGGCTCAGCCAATCTGGTGTAACGCCATCAGGGACATCCTGAAAAGCTATTTGAAAGATCCATCGGAGTCAAATTTACAAAAGATAATGAAATTCGGAGGGCCTAAATCTTCCAAAAGCAATGCAAAGGAGTGGATCAACCAATGCTTGTTGTCGTGGTTGTCAAGGGAAGAACTAGAAAACGAAGATTTTGAGATCATTAAGTTGGAGCTTTCTCGAGTTTCGATCACTAAGGAGAGTTAGAAGCTCATACAGAAGAGGTGAGTTTTGTCTCCTGGAGGATGATTGGAACCGGTAATAAACAAGGATAAATTTCTGTCATTCATTAACCATTTTTTGCGAATTGACTTGAAATGATATGCCTCCTCTCAAGTAGAAGATTTTCCATGAAATATATATGCAAGGAACTGTGTATGAGCAAAATTTTTGGTGACACTTTGTAGTGGAACAATGACAATGAAATTAATGGAGTGTCCATCTCGAGCACCTCATCGCCTTGTTCACATTTTACGTTCGTATCACGTGCGTAATATTTATGCAAAAATTGTTTTTCAAAAATTTTAGTTTTGGAAATTAAAAATGTTGTATGATCATAACTATGTTCAAGAATACAATTATATCGTTAAAAGATTTAGGGGAGAATTTTTGGAAGAATATTTCGTGGAGACAATTTGAACGAAATGAAGAAGTTACAGAAATACATTTTGATAGTAAATTTTACTGTACTAGCGGAAACTAGCCTTTCACTCTAAATTAAAACTAGTCCTCTTCCCACATAGGACACTTGATTTGTAAGGTCCTAGGATATACTTGTTGATTGTTCCATGTATAATGTTTTTCTTTTGGGGTCAAGTCGTGTAATGTTTTCAAGAACTGAAA
Organism: Primulina eburnea; assembly: GCF_022965805.1. Taxonomy (NCBI): domain Eukaryota; kingdom Viridiplantae; phylum Streptophyta; class Magnoliopsida; order Lamiales; family Gesneriaceae; genus Primulina; species Primulina eburnea. The sequence continues at coordinate 15,531,584 of NC_133103.1, forward strand.
CATCGAATTTTTCTAAGTCTGAAGTCCTAAGGACAGAACCAAATGGTTTAAAGTGCAGCATATACGACCATCTATGCTATCTGGAGTACTGTTAATGAGATCCTCACCATTATTTGGGCTCAAATAATAAGAAGATAACATTGATAATAAAAAAATAATGAAAATAATATAATTAATTTATGATATTTGCTGTGTAAGTTAAGTCTGAAGTAAATAATCAATAAGTCTCTATCAACAGCATCCAATATAGGATTAAAAACTATATGCAGCGAACTTTGCTCGCATGTATCACTGAAAGAATGCTATATTTGCTCTTCCTTGCTCATACCTGCTTTGATGCGCGTAATGTGCTTCTGGTCAATCTTCCAGTTTTTTGTTATTTTTTACAGTTTTTTAAGTTTTAATGGTGATTCCGATAATATGTTCTCAAAAATAATAATGCATCACCAATAAATTATTTGTGTAATAATATTTTGGAAAGAATGAAGGATGACTGTATCGACAGCATGACTTCATGGCAGGACTGCAGGAATAAGAACAGAGATTTCAATATCAAAATGGAGGCAAATTACTTTCAGCACCATCAAACTCTTTGTTAACTTTGATATTTCAGAAGAGCTGCCCCCAGTTTTCTTCAGCAGGGAGTTCACTGTTTTCAGCAATCCAATAGTTCATGAGAATGCATGCGATATCTGTCCTTTAGAGCTGCTCACAGTCTTTGTTCCATGAAATCTAATGTTTAGCATTCATCCAAGCTTACCAATTTCCTGTTTCTTTCGTAATGCCTTCTGCCCATGGTAAACAAAGGAGTTGACTATTGCAGCAACCGTGAATATACCTGCAGAATTGTTGCCATATATCTCACAAATAGAATTCAAGAATCTAGAGACGTAAGATAGCAGGGAGGTGAATTTTATAGCCAACCATAAAAAGCAGGTAAAGTGTGGCCTTAGAGTACTCTTAACTACAAGTTCATCAGATTTCAAGAACTTTTTGCTGTAAATGTCAGATATTCAAGAAGTCGATTCAAGGTTCTAACCTGTTTTTGATATGTCAAATGTCTGTCAAGGCCAAAAGTGAAAAGGGGTCCCATCTCCATTTGTGGATGACAATAAAAAAGAAAGTACATGTGATTTCCGTTCTTCACCAGACAGGATCCCGGTTTTATCTAATATGAGGTAGCACTTAGGTCAAAAGTCATCAAACCCATTATCTGCATTTACAGATGATACAGTACTTCAAAATTTAATATGATAGCAAAGTGGAGAAGAAAACCAAGTAATAAGCAATAATACATACCTCCCACTATGTCACAGATATGTGTCAGGAAGTGCAAGAACGGTGTATGCTCCTCTGTGAACGTAACCTGCAATTAATGTGTTTATAGTGAGTGCTATGTAAACTTAATCGGACTTGATTTTCTCTGAAAAATTATCTACAGATTAGGATATTATATCATATCTCTATTTATTGATCTAGTTAATTTACTGAGCAACATGAAATAAAACAATGAAAGACCCTTAGAATGTATAACAATGCATGACCTGTCGTGGTATATGCAATGATTTATCCAGAGGAAAAATGACAATAGATGTCATAACTGCCTAACAAGAGATTCCTTTAGTAAAATCATGCCTAGATATCTAATTGACTTCCTATCCTGAAGCCACCAAGCTCACCTTTATGGGAGAAGTTCATAAAAGAAGACAACTCCAGGAAGAGATCTGAGGTTGTCTACTTCAGAACTTTTGGAATTCTCAGTTACTGAGAACTGTAAAAATACAAGCATTGTGTTACCATCTGAAAATACAGATATAAAATTTGAATGAGTTCCATAATTTTAAGGGTTTGAGTACCTGATTTGACTGAATTTTATGGCCTCTAAAACTGGTGTATATGGTTGGAACCACCAGCAAAGTTCACCGAATACACAAACATGATATTCCACGTCTTATACAACAGTGGACAACAGTGTAATAAACTTTACATTCTAAACATCTCCTACCAATTTACGTAATTAGAATTCTACTTCCACCCCATAGTCTGTTCTTATATCCCAAACATATCCCAGGACAACCTAACCCAAGCACTCTTTCTTAAGCTTAACAATAACATTGAAGGTACCGTCCAATCATTATAGAGTGGTCCATAGGCACGCTACTCTTTGACTTGTTCATTAACCTAATTAATAACGTGAGTTGGGTAGGGGGATGAGACGGGGAGGGCTTTTGTTGGAACTGACCTTGACAAAATACCGATACGTTCCATTAGGGATTTCTTGCATCCACTGAACCCTGTAAATTTTAAGAATAATTTAATTAAAGTGACAAGCAAACAAATAAAATAAAATTTCTATCCATCTGTATCTCTGGAGGTTTTTTGTAGTTTATGCTGGAAGAGTAGTGATAAGTGCACTTTGCTCACTTGCTTTACATTAAGAACACAGCCAAAAAGGGTGGAGGTAACACAAGCTAGAACGTAAATACAGCACAAAGTAGTAAGCATGAGAAATTTTAGAAAAATTAACTTCTAGAGGTGGAGGTTTACTCAAACGGGCAGATGAATCATAGGCTGAAAGTCAACAACTGGTTATTTTATTTATGCGTGAAAAAATTTTGTTACCACTATCGGCGAGAGAATCTATAGTTAGCTAGAAGTAACGATGAGTTGGATCCAGAGTGATCTGCCATAACATCTACGAGGCTATTTGGCTGCCACAAATATTACTTGGAGGATGAAAATAAAAAGCGTAGCATTTGTTATAACAAAGCTACAATTAGCATAATCCGGTTCACCATGATAGAACAAAGCACATGGAAATTAGTCGTCATTTCATCTAATAGAAGATGAAAGAGAATGAAAATTAATCTATAATCCAGTAGGCGTCAAGTTTGTCGGAATTCTCGCAAAACTGGGAACTTTAAAAATCTAAATCCAAGCTCGGAATGAATGATATATATCACCCAGTTTACATCGTAAAATTTTCTACTTCTTTTAAGAGAAATGGGAAGTTTTCAACTTTTCATTCAGAAATATTAAAGATGTTTTGAATAAATTATTTGACATCTGAGTGGCTCATTGATTTAGGACAATTGCTAATGTTTTGTTGAGTTCTTGAATTTGAGTTTACAAGCTGGTTGTATAGTAGTGAATACATATCCACGGAGATCTTTGATAATTTGAGGATCCTAGTTTATTTAGTTGGTTATTATTTAAATTAAACGGAGAATATTATCAATTCAAATTGATTGATAAACTTTACTCAACAAAATAGAGGAACTCTTTTCTAGATGACAAATGACCTTTTGAGTTTTAACGTGAGAAAACTCCTGAGCTTATGGATTATTAATGGGCTAAGCTCACAACTCATATGACCGAACTCATTTAACATGTTTGTGAGCTTCATTAGCGTCTTAACAAAAATAAAAATTTAGCATAAAACCAGTAATCTAACTGAAACTAAAAATGTTTGATGCAGTGAATTGTCACTAGTTGATTTCTTCTATCATAGGATCAACTCTGTTGCAGCTAAAATAAATGAGATATCAACAATAAATCGCAGCGTACAACTATATAGATTGATATATGTTATTTGATATAAAAGTAGCATAAAAAATATTTAAGCATACAAGAATTGCTTTGCAAGGGGAATGCTACCTGTTCCATTACAAGCTGAAGCTGGAGAAGACTAGCTGCTTCAAGTGAAATATCATCCAAACATGAATTTGCCGTCGTAGCAGGTCTTTTTGCCAAAGAAGACTCATATTTGTCCGCGGGCCAGAACTATCTTTCAAAAAGGTAGGTACACAAGTCATGGCAGGATCATCAACATAGTAAGTCTCTGTGGGGTCATCATTTTGCAAAAGGTCTTTCCCCGGATACGTCTCAGGCAATGGAAACCTACAATATGTCTTCGGCGTATCTCCAGTTCCTTCTGTATCATCTGCTGAAGACGGCCAGTTCAACTCATCTTCCTTATTAGCCCCAAGTCCAAACCTTGAATCAGAGCTCCTGCAAAACCAGAAGTCATGGTTTAATATTACATATATGATGAGAATGATACTTCTATCATATATTCTAAAAGAGCAGATAATTCCGAACATACCTAAACATCCTGTCAACATCATCAAAGTTTCCAGTTTCAGGCCAACCATCATAAAAAAAAATCACCAGGATCTTTATCCTTTAAGTTCTCAAAGATATCTATATCGTTGCTTGTTTGAGTTATGTCACCAAGATCATCACTAAAAGTGTAGGTATCAGCTGCATTACTCTCATCACTGAAAATGATATCTTTCTCCTCACAGTTCTCTCCACCTTTGGGGTCTGTACTATGAGTCTTGAACCCAGATTCCCTGGTGCTTTTCAGAAGGAAAACTTGATACTTCTTTTATTGAGCTACTGTCAGATGAAGATGGGAATGCCCCATTGGTGGGGAAGACAACGAACCTTGTTCCAACTTCATGTTCCTTGTTTTACTCAGAGTCGAAAGTACCTTTTGTTTCTTTCCCTGACCAGCATATCTAGCAGCAGACCAATCTCCAGCGTTACTGGAAATAGTAGTCAATTCACAGTCAGGTCTTTTGCATCCTCACCTGAAATGGAAGGATAATCACCCACCTTTATCCCAAAAAAATCCCCATTTTGCTCACTTCAAATTTATTTCAATCTCTCAGTAATCAAACATAAAATGAATCCAACGATCGAAACCTAAAAACTACAAGAAAACCCATTTCTAAAGAAACATAAACGCTGACAACAAAAGATCACCAGAAAATTCACCACTAACAGAAGAGACTTCGCCTCAGGCAGCCAGCCAGAACACTGAATCAGATTCTTCGCCTTTTCTTCTTTCTTTCCATGGTCAAATAAATTATATTTGTTTATTGTTTACTCGCGCTACGTGGAGATTTTGACACGTGTCTACAAGATCAACGAGGTATACAATCTGTTTGCTCAACACCATTGATCCACGTGTCTTCCAAACATTCGATGGAAAAAAATAGAAATTGTAATTGTAAATGCTTTTTTCTATATCATTGAAAAAATATAAATTAAATTTGAAAATATTACAAATCAAATTTAATTTTTTAAAATAAATTAATTTTTTACCCTAAGAAAGAGTTGCGATCTTTAAAACCATATCGATCACAACTCTTTCTTAGCGTAAAATATTCTTGTTATAATAATTATTCTATCTAATAATAACCCACAAATTAAATGCACACTAAAATAATTAAAATGTCAAACTTTTATAGTTCTAAAAGTACATGTGCAGCGTTAAAATAGATGTCCGAGTTGATTGAGTAGATAAATGTTTGATCAATGATTAAGAGTTTGATTCTTCTTATCAATATTTTCTCGGACAATCTTACTGCACAAAGTTTACTCAACGTGATTTAACTGACTAACGTGATTTGTAGGCTATTGTGTTAATTTGAAGTTTTATCTCATGCATACCGAAAAGTAGCGGCAATTGCATATTCATGTGTCATAAAAAAAAAAAATTACGCATGTCCCAACAATTATTCTGATTAATACAAGGTATAATCTTGCCTAAAAAATCTATATATAAGAGGAAATATGTCAAATATAGAGATATTATATTATATGACCCAAAATTTTATTGCAAAAGTAAAGCTGATATCATCCAGAAAACATTTGTATTTTGAAAAATGTGTAGAGAGTTGTTAAATGTTACTCAAATGAAATGTCTTGATATCGTAAAATAATATTTTCAAAACAAAATTAATTATTCTCGTTGAATATGTATATAACATAAATATTTCTTGATATAACCTTGATTAAATATCTCAATTTAAATATATGTGTATAACATAAATATTTTCATTATCCACACACAATTTCCAAAATACATTTTTGAATATATTAATCACAAAACCAATCATCCAAAATCCACATTAGACATTTAAATATCTCAAGTTGATTAAATGCATCAAATTTTAATGTTATTATATATATATAATATATAGCAAACCAAATGGATAAATAATATATCGAACTAAAGTACAATATGTGCATCACATATATGAAATATTAGTATCAGATAAAAGATAAAAACAAAACTTGAAATGTGAGGGAAAAGTCTGAAATCTATGGTATTAAAAGTCATTTAATTTGAAATATCTCAATCCAGATACATTTGTGTAATAAGTTGACTGACATTGTATTTTGTTAGGCACTGTTTGGTACACAGGATAAAGGTGAGATTGATTAATAATCCGCTTTATCCCACGTTTGGTAGGCTTTTAAAAAGCCCATGATAATATCATAGGCCCTTGATAAATACATTTTTAGAAAGATAAAACATCTTTAGTAAGAAGTGTGATAGTTTTAGTTTAATGATAAAATATACTACAAATTACTTAATTACTCTCATTTATTTAAATGCATTTAAGTTAATGTTAAATGTTTATTAAATACATACATATATACAAATATAAAGATACATATATACACACACAAATAGTTATTAGGCTCATTCGATATGAAAAAGATTATAAAAAAATAAAGAAAAAAGCAAAAATCAAATTTTTCAAAAGAAAAAGAATTGTTTAAATAATTTTCAAAATAAGACAAAAGAAACGAAAATTATTCTTTAGGACCATATATATATATATATATATATATATATATATATATATATATATATATATAAAACGTAATTTAAGAATTGAGATATGCAATTACAAGATCTTGATAACAATGAAATATAAATTTTTGTGATATGATTAATTTTGTCATTACATGTCAATATATAAATTTAATCACTCTTGTTAAAATCATATCAAACATTCAACATATTATCTTATCATTATATTTATTCTTGATTTATCCTTATATTACATATCCCTTACTTATCATATCTTATGTACCAAACTGTACCTTATAATCTAAAGAAACACGAGGGAATGATCCGGAGGAGGATAAACCTTGTCGCCTATTCAGAACATTGGACATTGAGATCTTAAGCATAAGATTAATTGATGATCACACGGCAAAACTGAAAACAACAATGAAACCAAAATAAAGTGAGCGATTTCTTATTCTGTTTTTGGGTACCTTTAATTAATCGTTCGTTCAAAGAGCCGAGCCATAAACAATTTGTTTGAAAGATCTCCAGTCAACAAAAAAAGCCATGACATGTTGAGCAAACCAGCTGGAACATTGCACAGAAGCAAAGTTTTCTACCCACTTCACAAAAACCTATTTGACTATCTCTCCTTCGCTTAAACTCGAAGCGAGGCAACAGTCATCAAAAGCCATAGACTCGAAACTGGACCATTGGTTATTCCTACTCCATGAAACGCCAAAAAAGACTTCTCGTGTATAATCAACTAACAGCACTAAGTTACGACCAGAGTAACAGGAAGTCGAAAAAAAGTTCTCTCCATGGTCAAGAAAGTTGAGCGAATCCCAGAATGAATCAATATTCAAGCTTCGTACTCCGAAGAAATTCCACTAAAGTCACCAACTTGTGAGTCAAATCGGGATAGGAATTTTGGCTGTGCCCTTAGTAACTCGGGGCCGGTTTTGAATTGATGTGCTGCATAACAAGACATAGAACAATTATTTCAGTGGAAATTTAAAATATTAACAAAGTACTGTAAAATGATTCGTACAAACTATTACTCGTATTTAATTACAACGAGGATCAGGCACCTTAGTTACGTCCTTGTAGAATGAATTGATTTCCTCTTCAGTAAGACCACCCTCATCAGAATTTTCCTCCCATCCCAAAGAACGTAGAAAGGCAGCCTCTTCCTCCGGCACTAAAGGATCAGGGTTGTCACAGGCATCGCCGTTGCAAGTTAATTCATCCATTTCCCGACACAAATGACTGTTGGTGCCAATGCTTGAGTTTAATGGGGTATCACCAGCCAGAGGAGTACTGGGAGCAGTAATAACATCTGTTGGAGCGAGCTTATCTGAAGCTGAAGGTGAGACAGCAGTGCAAGTATCCAGGACAGATGAGGAGTTTGTTGTTGGAGAATCAGCAACAGAAAAGGAGTTTGTCATAGATTTCATTTTCATAAGATTGAAAAAATCTTTTCGGCTTCGAGCTTGTGAGGTGGGTAGCTTCTCCAGCACAGTCAACACAGGCTTACGATCAGTACTAGGAGCGACTGGATTGTTTGGTGGGCTCCTAGTCACTGCAGATGCAGAACCTGATAAAGTAGCAAACAGTGTAGAACTTGCCGTTTTGCCGCCACTGGTCGGGCTTGCGTTTTCCTTAACAATAGGAGTGACGCCATTCCTTTCTCTCACTGGTTTCAGAACATGGAGTTTTCCCACATTAGATGCCTTTGAAAAATCATCCTTCATAGGCCCAGTTCGTGGAGAGTTACTAGTAGGAAGTGAAGATGAAACAGGATACTGCTGTTGGCCCGCCGCCTTATTTTTGTGTCTCTCTGACGCCAAAACCTAGATCAAAGCTCTGAATGATTAACAAATATCCATGATGCAATCTTCAACTTAGTGATGAGTGATGACAACTTCTAGGAAGCTATTCAGTGCACTAACAAGCTCCAAAAATCAACACCACTAGATAACATAACTTTTGGTGACTAACATTAAATACCGGGGAATGCTCTACTAATAATTGGTGCACTCATGTTGTTTGCTGAGTAGCATATGCTCTCAAGTACAAAAGAAAAACTTGGCGTCCCCACTTCCAAACTGATCACTAGTATAATATAAGGTTTTAAAGAGCGAACGCATTTTCTAAACCTTCTACATAAAGCCCTTCTGGCTCTGGCATCGTCATCTGAAGAAGAAGAGAGAAATTGATACCAAATCCTATAAATATGGTAACTAAAGCATCTTAAATGCTAGACCCAACAACGCTTAAAACCTGGCCTTGTATCTCTTTCATGGCATCAGAGATGACAGTTGAAACCTCCTATTTAACATCATCAGTCAACAAAGTGTTACCCTAAATAGAGGAAATTGAGAACAAAAGAGAAGTGATTTCTAATTTATAAACCCACAAAAAGATTACCCAAAGTAATTTGTACCAAGCATTTTTTTAATTTAATACTAGAAACAAAACACAGCAGATCCATTAGTCCTCGTATAATATTTAGTATGAACAACATATATTCACCAAGTTCAAATACGAGACAAGCTCGATAACAAAGAAATAAATTTATCACCATGTTTAGCCTAAGTTGATCACTATTTCTACAGGAGCGGACTATCTTGCCAATACAAGCAAAATGCACACTTAACATCATCTGTGATTACTTAGCTCAGAACAATTAAGCCCCGTACAATTGAACCTACTAAATGCTCACAATTTGGGTAAAGATATGATCCCACTTAAATGCTATTAATTTTTCCAAATTTGATAGATTACTCTTTGAAGCGCATGAAAGACATGAGAATGTGATAGCCTTTCATAAAGAAGATAATTAAACAAGAAAAAGTGGACATAATCAGCAGTGTCTAAATCAAACGGAAGACACATGCACATACGTACATAAAATAAAAAAACCATGATCCATGAAAAATGCAAAAGGGAAAAGTTCTGAAGATCAAGTTAAAACTCTCCCCCAGAGAGTTTCATTAATTTTTGAGATGTTACTACAATATATACCCATATCCATATACATCGCCAAAAAGGGGCTGATGAATTTGTCAGTTGGATAAAAAAAGCGAAAATTTTCATTTGCTTGAGGAATTGAATTGTGTTTCTATTATCCTTTAAGTTGAAAGTGAATAGAGGCATTTGTCTCATTGACAATTTCTCTCTGTGCTCTTCATTGTTCATCAATCATTAACCATTGCCCTCGACTTTTGGTAAAAAAAATTCTGACCGTGCATATTTCCCTTTTGCCTTCAACTTTATATAAGAGCAAGGATAACTATCCTCTCTCTGATTCCTACACAATGTGCACTTCTATAGCTTGCTTTGGGTACTTATAGGTGTTGCTAAAATGTCCATCTGGCAAATGCTATATGCTCTTGATGAATAACTCTACATCGTAGTTATAAAAGGCGAACGCCTGGCTGCGCCTGGCACAGGCGCGCGCCTTAGGTGACCTCTTCCCAGGCGCGCTGTGCGCTTGTGGCGCACATAAGCACATATATAATATAAAATAATTCAAGTCCACATATTTTATAGCCTGCCCAATAAAAAAGATCGTCCCTATTTAGTTTAAAAAAGCCCTGCAATATGCATGCATATGTTTCATCTCCCTTGCGGCCTCGCTCAAATTCTTTCTGCGTCTGTGCGTCTTTGCTTCCGAACGTTCCAATCTCTGGAGCTTCAGCTTCGGGAGATTATTTGATGATTTAGAATTTTTAAGTTTCTTTCTTAATATACTATAACAACCTTATGACTTACCGATGAATTTTAGATGATTGGAGTTTGTTTTTTGTTATGATTTATGTTATATTATATATTAATAGATTTTTATTTATATTGTTTGTTATCTTTGTGAAAAATATTTAATTTAAATAATATAAATTATTTTATATATGTTGAATTTTAAAATTTCTGTCAGATGCGATTTACATCGATAAAGCGTTTGCTTCGCCTCGCGTCTTGCGCCTCAGCCCCAAAGCACCCTAGCGCTTTAGTGGGTCCCAAATAACTATGCTCTACATATTCTTATTTTAACGAAAATCAAGCCTACAACAAATATTAATGTTCAAATTATCCTAGTTCGTACGCCCTCTAACCAACAAAAACACTATACAATAGCTTAAAACAAAGAACTTGCGATGTAACAAAATATAATAAAACACAATGAATATAGCTAGACTACAATCTCAAATTTAAGAGAAAAGGTAATACTATATACATTACACAATGAATATAGCTAGACTACAATGCTCAAATTTAAGAGAAAAGGTAATACTATATAAATGCACCAAATTAATTTATTTCCCGACATCTAAATGCAGGAATTCCCCAAACTTACCAAATCTTTGACTCAGGCTATACTATTATGAGCACTTAAAAGTTAAGACTCGTGAAAATTTTCCTGAATACATCATATAAAGATGTTTGAATACTTTTCCAAATTTTTGTCTGATTCACCAATCAGATCAAACTTGGGAACCTTATTAAAACAAAAATAAGTCTACAGGTCCCAAAAGGAAGTCAGTTTCCATTTAACCACCAAATAAAGCTCTGTTCTTTTCCGTAAATCATCAATCTGATAAAAGAGGGGTAAGTCTTCAATAAAAACTGGCAAGAAAACAGAAAACTTAAAAGTAAATTTTGGAAAATAACAAGCCAAAAGGATGGTTTAATAAATTCAGAAGGACGATTTCACTCTTACCGCGATTTTGGGCATTGAAGGTGTCACAGGAATTAATTGCCTAGATTGTTTAATTGCCAGTTCTTCAAGTCTCTGAGTTCCAACAGATATCTACAGAAGAAGGAACATTGACCGTGGGCATGAGTTATACATTGTCACCCATAACACAAGAAAAAACCAACCTGGAAAGTACTCTGAGAACGGTGGGGACCCTGAGCCACAGCTTCCGCCATGTTGAGGCTGGTGCATGAGCCCGAGGATACAGATACCGGACTTGCAGAAGCTTGTTGAACTGACGTCAGGCTGGTTCCATTACTTCCAACTAACATAGGAACCTCTGCTAATGCCGATGTCCATTTATCACCACGTATAGTTGCAGAAGAAATGGGTAAGCTCTGAATGGCTGTACTTACTCCAGGAGATGGGACTCTTCCGACCTCAGGTGTCAATGATCTTTCCTCCGCTCCTAGAAAAGGAAAATCTCTCTCAAAAGTGGCTATTTTCTCAGTACCAACAGGAGCACCATTAGTAAGCACACCATTATTAGTATTCCCACGAGAGTTCCTCGCGTCGTTTGGTACTTTCTTATGCCACGTGTCTCCATGTTTCCCAGAACTCATCGACTGGGAACGCCTAAATCCATCCCTTTCAAATTTAACTGACATGGCTGAGAAATCCTGGAATTGGCGGTCGCCCAGAGAGGACTTTTCTTTGCCAGGAGAATCATATGTATCCTTCTCCCAATCCTTGTCACGTTGGTTTTTACCAAAACTATTATAAGACCTCAGTTGACCAGAGCTGTTACTGTTGGAACTCCGGTGGAAATATGAAGAATTAGATGTTCGTCCCAAATCATGACCATTACCATTAACAAATGATTTATTTCTCACAAACTTTACAGCAGTGTGATCGCCTTAAGACAACAAAAAAGCATTAGTTAGAAGCTGAGCCAGTTAAAAAATCTAGATCAAATATGAGAAGTTTAATTTTTAAAAACAAAATTACCTGAATTAGCTGTAGTGTTTCCACTGGTCAGATTTCCAGTATTTTTCAACCATTCTGGTACTAAAGCAGGCTCACTTCTTTCCATAACTAATGCCGAACATTATCACACATTAACAAAAAATGAAAAAATATCGATTTGTCTTATTAGAATTAATGAAGATTTACACTGCCTCATGCCAATGCTAAATAATCTCCACGCCTCCACGCCCAAACAAATTTGAACGTCTGTTCCAAAATTAGTCAACCTTATATGCTAATCCAAAATCCTCAATACCTAAATCCCACTTGTCTACTCGAGAACTCCCTAGTCACTATGATCTATGTCAACAAACAAGCGTTCTGATCAAAGAATCTAAGTCGTCACATACAGGGTTACAGGGGGGTTTTCAAACTTCTATCACCATTTACCCCGCAAAGTGCACAAGTACTGTCTCTATCCGATACATGGACAAATTAAAATTTTCGTCACCTATCAACACAAACCCCTCATTTTCAACATGGGCAAGCGAAAATAAACAAAAGCCTTAGCTGCGACCAAAATGAGAATCCCCTGAAGAAACTTGCCTAACTTCACGCATAAACAGCCATAAAAAAGCGGCAATTCTTCAAAAACGATACATATCCATAAATCTTCCAGATATGCTCAAACTACCTTAAAAACCCATCCAATTAACAGAACAAAAATCGAGGAACCCAGAAAAACCAAAGGGTCTGAACAGTCTGTCAACACAGAAAATTCACCAAGAAGTCGGAAACTATCTGTATAGATATATTAACGATTAAAAATAATCTTAACCCCAATTTCCGGACGACATCAAGAGAACTAATTTGTATTCTCAAAACGAGGAAAAGTAGCCCTAGTTCCTCGCACTCGCCTCCTTGAGTTGTGGTGTTGTATGAGCCTCAAAACTATACTTGCCGAATTTCGCCGAGAGAGAAGCCGGGAGCGTTATATTTCCTGATTTAACTGCGGCACTGTCAGTGGGAAATGGGATCGAGAAGGGAATTTATCGCGTGTGTTTGAGAGGAAAAGGATTAGGAATTGCGATTTTGGGTGCATTCAGGAGGACTGGTGTGTGATATTGTCCTGCCAAGAAAATCATTCCTTTTTTATAGGTAACCTCGGTCTCCCTTTCTTATTTGATATTTGATATATGTTGAAAATTAATATTAAAATGTGTGCATTGAATATTTGAATGTTGAATATTTGAATGTTGAAAATAAGAGTTGTAAATATTGAAAATTAGTGTGTGATGATGTAGGTAACGATGTATTTTATTTTTGGATTATCTGTAAAGAAATTCTATAAATAGGCTCACTATTTGTGAAGAAATTCACAATTGAGTAGAGAGAAAAATATTATAAAGTGTGTAGTTTGGTAATATTATAAAGTGTGTACTTTGATATTTTTACTTTTTACCATAAATTTTTACTTTTTCACAACAATATACTATTTGTTATTAGTAAAAAAAAATTGTGACACAATGCACATATCAGTTTTATAAAATGAACATCTTTTGTCGGATAGTTGGTAACAAAAAAAATATATCAAAAATATTATTTATTATTATAAATATAAATATGATTGACATGTCGATAAAAATCAATGTGTCCGTCACAAATGACATGTTATTATTATTATTATTATTATTCATTCTTAATTGTATCTTTGCCAATGTAAGATTACATTTTCATATTAGTTTTATATATATATATATATATATATATATATATATATATATATATATATATATATATATATATATATATATATATATTAGAGTATATTGTTTAAAAGATTTGCTGAAATTGAATCAAACTTGTTAACTAACATTCTTGTAAAGTTTAAGAGTGGATATTCAAAAATTCGTAAATAGTAAATACTTGAGACAATCAGGGGTGAGCATTCGGTTGGTTCGATTACCGACCGAATTAGTTATAACCGAACCAAATCGAACCGAACCGAAATATTTAGTCATAACCGAACCGAACGAATTAATTTTCATAACTGATTAAAACCGAACCGAATTAAAATCGGAACCGATTAGTTTTTTTTTAAAAAAAATGATTTAACTTTTATTATATATTTAATTTTATTGAACACTAAAGTCTACAAAAATGCATAAAAACATAAAATTACACATATCACAAATGTATAAGTTTTGTTTGAACACAATTAATATGTATTACATCGATTTTAAAATAAAAAATTAAAAAATATATAAAAATTGATAAATAATAAAAACTTATTAAATAATAGTATTTATTATATCAGTTAATTTGGTTAACCGATTTTAAAATTTTGAAAACCATAACCGAATCGAATTAACCGATATAACCGATTTTTTTAAATTTGAAAACCGAATTTCCGAAATAACCGAACTGAATTTCCGAATTAACTCGGTACGATCGGTTAATTCAAAATCTTGCTCACCCCTAGAGACAACCAATGAATAAAATTATGAATTGGTTTTAAAATTTCCTTTCTGTTATAGAAAAGATATTATAGATGATTATTGATATTGTTATCTATTCAAATCTGTAAATCTACTCTATAAATAGAGGTCTTCAGTGATGAATAAAACACACAAAAATCATTCTCTCTTCTCTATATTCTCTACTATTCACAACACGTTATCAGCACGAGTGCTCTTCAAGGTAAAATTTATAAATAATTTATTCTTATTCTTGTATGAATGCTCTTGAAGAAGCACAATATTTAGATTTAATATTGATGCTCCCGAAGTAGCACAAATTA
Organism: Primulina eburnea; assembly: GCF_022965805.1. Taxonomy (NCBI): domain Eukaryota; kingdom Viridiplantae; phylum Streptophyta; class Magnoliopsida; order Lamiales; family Gesneriaceae; genus Primulina; species Primulina eburnea. Next base: position 15,546,638 of record NC_133103.1, read on the forward strand.
TAGATTTATGTTGATGCTCCTGAAGAAGCACAACTTTTAATTTTATGTTGATGCTCCTGAAGTAGCACAACACGACTTTATGTTGAAGATATTGATAGATCTATGAATAAAATATTAATGAATAAGATTTATCAATATTCCCGAAGAATCTTGATCTAAAATCATAAAGATCTATCAATATCTATGAACAATATTGATATAAAATATAATGTTATCATATTCCTGAAGAATTTAGATAACTATCATATGTTTCGACAATATTCTTGAAGAATATTGATTATAAATGTATTGTTGTTTTGATTCAAGTTTTTTTTTTTTTTTTTTTATCATATCTTGGATTGCTTGTTTAAGATTTATATTATTTGGATTTTGATGTTTTAACTAGTCGCTAAAATATTGTGTGAATACTAGTATTTACTACTTCCATGATATTTTTTTTTTGAATCAATCTCATCACTATGTTTGATATCAACAGAACCATAATATTTTAGATTCTTGAGACTTTCATCTTCTCAAATTAATAAAACCAAATCTCACCAAAATTGGATATATTCGACTTTCAAAAATTGTTGATCAAAAATCTAGTTTTTGACATTTAAAATTTAAACCACTTACTTTCGGAATTCTCGCGAATCACGATTCATAAAATCAAGGAAAACGAGCTTTAGATTTGAATTAGAAAATCAAATCTATTTGTAATTTGAAATTATTTGACTTCCAAATAATTATAAAATATATAATATTTTGATTTCAAACTATTTAAAACAATAAGTGTATCTCTCTACCTTTTCCTAATTAATTTTTATTACAAATATAAAAATGTCATCTTAAATAATAAACATTTTTATATTTGTGCATAAAAGGGTTTTATTTTTATTTTTTTTTCTTTAGTTTATAATGGTACAATTTGTAATTAGTGTAATTTGTAATAGATACATAAATTATTAATTGAGCGCATCTCAATGTACACCTGCATCGATGTTAGTTTAACAAATAGAATAACAAAATTTCAAAATTGCACAGTAAAAGTAGTAACATGCATAATTTGTTATAATACTTATTTTCAATATATATTATGCAATTTTACTCTATTTATGTCATGATTCTAATTATATAATTTTTTTTTTCTTTCTTTAAGTTGCAATGGCGAACATCACCAAACTTGAATTTGAAGCACTTGACTTGACTGGAAAAAATTATTTATCATGGATTTTGGATGCCGAGGTCCACCTTATCTCTATGAATTTAGGAGATACAATAAAAGAAGGAAATGAAATGTCCCAGCAGGACCGTGCAAAGGCACTTATTTTTCTCCGTCATCACCTCAATGATGGGTTGAAAGTCGAATATCTCACTGTGAAAGAGCCACGAGAGCTTTGGAAAAATCTAAAAGAAAGATTTGACCATCAACGAACTGTAATTCTCCCAAGAGCCCGATATGAATGGATGCACCTACGGTTACAAGATTTTAAGTCCGTAAGTGACTATAACTCTACATTATTCAAGACTAGTTCCACACTGATACTTTGTGGAGAGAAAGTAACTGATCAAGACATGTTAGAAAAAACATTCTCCACTTTTCATGCTTCAAACGTGCTCCTGCAGCAGCAATATCGTGAACGTGGATTTCAAAGGTACTCTGAACTCATCTCATGCTTACTAGTTGCTGAACAAAACAATGAGCTGCTCATGAAAAATCACCAAATGCGCCCAACTGGATCCACACCATTTCCTGAAGCAAATGGAACTACATTTCCTGAAGAATATGAAATTGCATTTCCTGAAGTGAATGCTAATTCCACTAAAAATCATAACAATGAAAGTGGACGTGGACGTGGATGTGGGCGTGGGCGTGGGCGTGGGTGTAACGTCTACTCGTTTTAAAAAGTGCGGAAATATTTTTTTTTTTTTTTTAAAGTAACATTTAAAAGTTATCATAATTAATTACCAATAAAATATACGTGGTAAAAGAAGTGAGTAAAATCCTACATCCAACAGAAAAATATAAACAGCAGATAAAATCGTCGTATCCTCTCCAAAACATAAAACCATAATGTGCGGAAAAACCATAGGTCCTCGGGTCGTGTCGCCCACCAGGTCCGCTGACTCAGAGTCCAGCACCTCCAGTCTCCTCAACATCAAACTCACCTGCATCACACACGCCTAGTGAGTCTAAAGACTCAACACGCCTGCACCAGTAATAACAAGTACATATACGTAGCACACAGCAGTGAAAAATATCATACTCAACATAACTTTCATGAACTTAAAAGCGTAACGTAAACGTGTCGTATGAAATCATGTCATGTTGTATCATCATATACATGTCAAAAAGCTCATCGTGTCATCGTGAACTCAAACATTTTATTTTTATTGAATTCAGTTCATTAGTTGTGACTTTCGTATCAGCTCTATCGTATCAGCTCTATCGATGGATCCATCTATAAAAACCGTGGTACCCGGCGGCAGGGGACATCAGCGACAGCATTACCTGCCCACTGAGCCCGGGCCTCAGCTCATCATATCTCATGTTATCGTATACATATACATCGTCAGTCACAACCAAATCACATCCTTCAAAAATATCATCATTTTCATCACTTAATAAAAACATGCATATACGTAACGTTTCCTTTAAACCAAGCATGCAACGTATTAATCAATATTGCGTAAAAATCGTAAAAAAATGATGCATAAACATTTAAAATATCATATATTTGTGCTCAGGGTGCTGCCAGAACCAAAATCTCACCCGGATGCGAAATGACCATTTTGCCCCTAGAACCCGAAAATTATCGTTTCAACCCTGGACCTCTAAAATTGACCCGAAGCTTACCAAACTCCTTAAAATGTCCCAAAACATTTTTTTATAAGCATTTCTTAGGCATAAACTCGAGCTCATTTCAAAACTTAATCGATTCGTTTTAAAACTTGGACCGGGGTCCCGGTTTTAACTCGAATCGACTCGAAACTTAACCGATTTTTTCTCAACATTTTGTCAAAACTTAAAAACACTAAGAAGCTCCCAATACTATAATATTAACCTCAAAAACGTTCGGCCCCTATTCCAGCATAAGAACAAAGCTCTCGGCCTTTCCCCCTTATACAACCTCATGTACTCCCCTTTCCAAAACTCACGCTTCTACCCTCAACCCAACGCACCAGCCATGAACCAAGCCATCAAGGACCTAGGCCAGACCCCAAGGCACCTATCAGAACCAAGGACCCAGCCCCATGCAGCCTACACTAACAGAACCGCTAGCTAGCACTTGCCAAGACCCTACCCGAGCTTTCCTCTCGATGGTGTGCGGCTGGCGCTTCAGGTGGTTCCAGCGGTGGTTGGGCTTCCCTGAGTCGTGACTCAGACCCACCGGGGTCTGGTCCAAGCCCCGGTTCAGCCACTGCACCGATCGTTCCCACCCAAGCGAGCCACAGCCCCAACGAGCAACGTCCCAAACTCTCGATGTAGCCACTTCCAGCGACCCCGATCTGTAATGCTCCCAAAAACTCTAAGTGACACCCATATCAGACCCTTAACATCTCGTACCAGCGACCCCTTGCACAAATCGTCAAACCGTGAGTGGTTAAACAATAATAGAATACACGACATGAGCAGAAAAATAAACAACCGAACGAACTACCATGATGTACACTGGATCGAGCATCCCTTATTAAACTAAAACACATATCAGTAATATTTAACATGCGTGATGCAGAAATAATGGAACAAAACGTGCCTGATGTTTGCTTAAGGAAAAAAAACGATCGAGGAGCCAACAACCAAATGAAGAAAATCTTTGCTTCAAGAGAAAATGCTTCACCGAATTGTTGTAGCAGCAAATCAGGAGGATGAATGTGAGTGGAGGGGGTGGGCGGCTGTGGAAGAGTGGTTAGGTTAGTGGGGAGTTTAGGGAATTACTTAGGCGCTAATTATATAGATATAAATAAAGATTAAGTAAATGGGTTTTATTAATTGGTATATAAAAGTATATATATATATACGTTAATTATATAGATATATAAATAAAGATTAAGTAAGTGGGTTTTATTAATTGGTATATAAAAGTTTAAATATATATATATATATATATAAGCCCGATAAGCTTAAAACTAGGCCCAAGAATCCAAACACACTCCCGAAAAATATTTCGTGTTTGAAATACTTTGAAAATATTAGCCGAACCCACAAAAAGTTTCCCGATTCGATAAAATTTTCGTACCGTTAAAAAATAAAATCAAGCGTGTAAAAATACTCAATAAAATCTCATATTTGAAAAATACCCTTAAAACACCTTATATTAATTAATAAAAATAATTATTTTCCCGAAAATTCTCCGGTATTCGTTCCTCGATCGAACGTGAAATGCATCTAGAAACCCTAATGCATGAACATTTAAAATTTCATGAATTAAATACTATCATGCATGAATTATGCATAAAATGCATACAAATAATTAAACACACAAATAAAAATAAAATCCTAGATTGCATGCAGTCAGGTTACGTGAATCAAATTCTTGGGCCTTACAACTCTCCCCCCCTTAACAAAATTTCGTCCTCGAAATTAGAACGTACCAAATAACTCCGGGTAGCGACTCCTCATCTCGGTCTCTGTCTCCCACGTGGCCTCCTCCTCGGAGTGATTCAGCCACTTGACTTTGACCATCTGGATCACCTTATTCCGGAGTCTCTTTTCCTGTCTGTCCAGAATCTGCGTAGGTCTCTCCTCAAATGATAAGTGCGGTGTCAGCTGAAGTGGCTCATAATTAAGCACATGTGAAGGATTCGACATGTACTTTCGCAGCATGGAGACGTGGAACACGTTATGAACTCCCGCCAGATTCGGCGGTAATGCAACTCTGTATGCGAGTGTCCCAACTCTCTCTAGGATCTCAAATGGTCCGATGAATCTAGGGCTGAGCTTGCCCTTCTTCCCGAACCTCATCACACCCTTCATAGGTGCGACCTTCACAAAAACATGATCTCCTACTGCGAACTCAAGATCCCGTCGTCTCTGATCAGCATAACTTTTCTGACGGCTCTGTGCAGTCCTCATCCTGTCTCTAATCCTGGCCACTAGATCTGCTGTCTGTCTGACAATATCCGGACCGAACTCTGCTCGCTCACCTACCTCATCCCAATAAACTGGCGACCTACACTTCCTCCCGTAAAGTGCCTCGTATGGAGCCATACCTATCGATGCCTGATAACTGTTGTTGTAAGTGAACTCCACAAGAGGTAATTTCGGCTCCCAGCTGCCCTGGAAGTCGATCATGCAAGCTCGGAGTAGGTCCTCCAGAATCTGAATCACCCTCTCTGACTGACCGTCCGTCTGAGGATGAAAAGCGGTACTGAACTGTAGCTTCGTACCCAAAGCCTGGTGAAGACTCTTCCAAAATGCAGACGTAAATCTCGGATCCCTGTCTGACACGATGGACACTGGTATCCCATGCAGTCTGACTACCTCTCTGATGTACAGCTCTGCATACTGAGTCATGGTGAATGTCTTCCTGATCGGTAAGAAATGAGCTGACTTAGTGAGCCGATCAACAATCACCCAAATGGCATTGTATCCTCCAGTAGTCCTCGGAAGCCCTGTCACGAAATCCATAGTAATATTCTCCCACTTCCACTCGGGAATAGGGAGTGGTCTCAGCTTCCCTGCAGGTCTCTGATGCTCTGCCTTGACCTGCTGACATGTCAAGCACTCGGAGACAAACCGCAGAATATCTCTCTTCATGCCCGGCCACCAATATAGAGTCTGCAAATCCTTATACATCTTCGTACTCCCTGGATGGATGGAGTACGGGGTGCTGTGGGCCTCACTCAGGATATCTGCTCGAAGGGAATCACTGTCAGGAACCCATAGACGGTCCCTATATCTGACTATGCCGTCCACAACTGCGTACAGTCTCTGGCCCTTAGTCTCGTCCCTCTGTCTCCACTTCTGTAGCTGCTCATCGGAAGTCTGTCCTGCTCGAATTCTGTCTCTCAGAGTCGGCTGTACTGTCAGAGTAGCAAGATTTGGGGCCTCGCCCCTGGCATACACTGCAAGCTCAAATCTCTGAATCTCAGCCTGCAACGGTCTCTGTACTGACAGATGGGCTATCAGTGCGTGCTTCCGGCTCAGAGCATCTGCAACTACATTAGCCTTACCCGGATGGTAGCTAATGTCACAATCATAATCCTTCACCAGCTCAAGCCACCTCCTCTGTCGCATATTCAATTCCTTCTGTGTGAAGAAGTACTTCAGACTTTTATGATCTGTGAAAATCCTGCACTTCTCCCCATACAGATAGTGTCTCCAGATCTTCAGGGCAAATACCACTGCTGCTAGCTCAAGGTCATGAGTCGGATAATTCTTCTCATGAACCTTCAGCTGTCTGGACGCATAAGCTATCACTCTGTCCTGCTGCATCAGAACTGCGCCCAACCCAAGCTTAGATGCATCTGTATAAACTACAAACTCTCCCTGCCCCGATGGCATCGCTAGCACTGGCGCTGTGGTCAGGGCCTGCTTCAGTCTGTCAAAACTCTCCTGACACTCAGATCCCCATATAAACTTGGCGTTCTTCTTTGTCAAAGCGGTCATAGGTACCGCAATAGAAGAGAAGCCCTGGATGAACTTCTTGTAATAACCTGCCAATCCCAAGAAACTGCGGATCTCTGTCACGCTCTTTGGAACTGGCCAATCTCTGACTGCCTCTACCTTGCTGGGGTCGACCTCTATGCCATGCTGAGATACAATGTGGCCCAAGAATGCCACCCTGTCTAGCCAGAACTCACACTTGCTGAACTTGGCATACAGTCGTCTATCCTGTAGGGTCTGCAATACTATCCTCAGATGCCGACTGTGCTCCTCCCTGCTCTGCGAGTAGATCAAGATATCGTCAATGAAGACTATGACGAACTGATCCAAGAATGGCTGGAATACGCGATTCATGAGATCCATGAAGATCGCTGGTGCGTTCGTCAAACCGAAGGGCATCACCAAGAACTCATAGTGCCCATAACGCGTCCGGAAGGCTGTCTTTTGCACATCTGACTCTCTCACCTTCAGCTGATGGTATCCGGATCGAAGGTCTATCTTGGAGAACACGGAGGCTCCATGAAGCTGATCAAACAAGTCTTCGATCCTAGGTAATGGATACTTATTCTTCACTGTGACTCTATTCAGCTCTCTGTAGTCAATGCACAGTCGCATGCTGCCATCCTTCTTCTTAACAAATAGCACTGGCGCGCCCCATGGGGAAAAACTAGGGCGGATGAAACCCTTATCCAGAAGATCCTGAATCTGATCTTTGAGCTCCTTCATCTCTGCAGGTGCTAATCTGTAGGGCGCCTTAGATATCGGCACTGTCTCTGGCATGAGCTCAATAGAGAATTCTACCTCCCTGTCTGGTGGAATTCCTGAAACATCATCAGGGAATACACTGGAGAACTCGCTGACCACATCTACATCCTCCAGCCTCTGACTGACTGTCACCGACACTGATACAACGCTAGCTAAGAATGCCTGACAGCCTCTCTTAATAAGCTTCCTCGCACACATGCAGGAAATGACGTGCGGGAACTGCTGATGTCTAGCTGCCTCAAAGACAAATGGTTTCCCACTGGGAGGTCGAACAGACACTGACCTCTGGCGGAAATCTATGACTGCTCCGTGAGAAGAGAGCCAGTCCATGCCCAAGATGATATCAAATTCTGGCAGCGGTAGTACTATCAGATCTGCCTGTACTGCCTTTTGCTGCAATCTGAGCTCCAATCCTCTCACTATCCGGGAAGTGAACATCTGATCCCCGGATGGAATCGACACTCTGAAACCCAAATCCATCGCTTCTGGTATGATTTCCAGTCGCTTCACGAAAGATTCGGATATAAACGAATGCGTAGCCCCTGAATCTAGCAATGCATGCGTGGCTACACCTGCAATACATATCCTCCCTGCGACAAAACATACCATCAAATCTGATAGAGTTGAACTTAAGGAACTTCTTATCGGCAATTAACCCAAAATCCTCGCAAAATCACTGAATTAACCCAATTGTTGTTCCCAAAATTTCGAAATTCAACACCAGAAAGGTTCAAAAATTGCAGATTAACCCCTTAAAGTTTCGAAAATTATATTTTGGTCCTTAGCTTATCAGTTGATACAATTGGGTCCCTAAAATTCTCAGATCAAACAATTAAATTCTTAATTCCAATTAGGTAGAGCATGCATCCTAATTCCTTCTAGGTTATCAATCCCAATAAGTAAATCATCAAGCAAGCATTAAACCCAAGCAATCATGTAAAAATTAAAACCTTAAACAAAATGGTTACCAGTAATCAGTGTCGAGTCTGGTGCTGCCTCCGCCTCCTCGGCGTGCATCACATAAGCCCGGCCAGTAGTAGGGCCCTTGTTCCTAGGGCAATCCGCCGCCTTATGGCCCTCCTGTCCGCAAATAAAGCACTTGAATGTTCCCCACCGACACTCGCCGAAATGGAACCTATTGCACTGAGGGCACGGCTGTCCATCAACTGGCTGAGGCGCCCCTGGCGCCTGAGGAGGTCTCTGCTGTTGCTGCTGCTGCTGCGGCCTCCTACCCTGTCCCTGGGGCCTCTGCTGCCCCTGCTGCCTCGGCGGCCCCGAAAACTGCCTCTTCTGTGGCTGAGAACTGGACTGTGATTGCTGCCTCTTTCGGTGCATCTCGTAGTCAATGTCTCGCAATGCCTGCTCTGCCTGAAAAGCGCAGGCAGTGGCCTCATCATAACTCGCCGGCCTCATCAACATGACGTCCCGACGGAGAGTGGGTCTCAGTCCATCAAGAAAATGCCTCAGCTTCTGGGCGGCATCCCCTGCTATCATGGGCACAAAGTGGCAGCCCCTGTCAAACTTGCGGATGAAATCCGCCACTGATAAATCCCCCTGTCGGAGGCCCATGAACTCTCTCGTCAGGCGGCCCCTGACGTCAGCTGGGAAATATTTCCCGAAGAACATCTCCCGAAATTTGGCCCACGTGAGAGTAGCCACATCCACAGCAGGTGCGCCTCCCTCCCACCACAGGGATGCATCATCCCTCAGCATATAAATGGCACACCTAGCCCGGTCGCCATCTCTCATCTGGAGATAATCAAAATGTAGCTCCAGTGATCTAATCCATCCCTCTGCAACGAATGGATCAGTGGTACCTCCGAACTCCTTCGGGTTGAGCCTACGGAACTGCTCAAAGATATCAGTCTGCTGTCTAGGAGCGTGCTGGACCTGCTCCAACAATCTAGCCATACCCTCAAGAACTCGGGTAGCTGGGTCCCCTGGCGGTGGTGGTGGAGGCCCTCTACCACCCTCAGGGATATCATCCACTCTAACCATCCTGGGCCCACGTCTGGGAGGCATATCTGAATACAGTCCAATTAAAACGTAACCCATCATGCAATTAATCTAGTTTTGAAATTAGTGGACGACATTACATTGTAACAACAGTTAAACATAAGAAGTAAATCATCATAATGCGTAAATCATGAAATCATGCAGGTGATACAATAAATCAATTAAAACATTTATATCGTAAAAGCTTACAGACTTGAGGCTTTGAAGACTGAGCGGCAGAAGCTGGCGGCGGCACAACCCTATACAGGAACCTGGCTCTGATACCAACTGTAACGTCTACTCGTTTTAAAAAGTGCGGAAATATTTTTTTTTTTTTTTAAAGTAACATTTAAAAGTTATCATAATTAATTACCAATAAAATATACGTGGTAAAAGAAGTGAGTAAAATCCTACATCCAACAGAAAAATATAAACAGCAGATAAAATCGTCGTATCCTCTCCAAAACATAAAACCATAATGTGCGGAAAAACCATAGGTCCTCGGGTCGTGTCGCCCACCAGGTCCGCTGACTCAGAGTCCAGCACCTCCAGTCTCCTCAACATCAAACTCACCTGCATCACACACGCCTAGTGAGTCTAAAGACTCAACACGCCTGCACCAGTAATAACAAGTACATATACGTAGCACACAGCAGTGAAAAATATCATACTCAACATAACTTTCATGAACTTAAAAGCGTAACGTAAACGTGTCGTATGAAATCATGTCATGTTGTATCATCATATACATGTCAAAAAGCTCATCGTGTCATCGTGAACTCAAACATTTTATTTTTATTGAATTCAGTTCATTAGTTGTGACTTTCGTATCAGCTCTATCGTATCAGCTCTATCGATGGATCCATCTATAAAAACCGTGGTACCCGGCGGCAGGGGACATCAGCGACAGCATTACCTGCCCACTGAGCCCGGGCCTCAGCTCATCATATCTCATGTTATCGTATACATATACATCGTCAGTCACAACCAAATCACATCCTTCAAAAATATCATCATTTTCATCACTTAATAAAAACATGCATATACGTAACGTTTCCTTTAAACCAAGCATGCAACGTATTAATCAATATTGCGTAAAAATCGTAAAAAAATGATGCATAAACATTTAAAATATCATATATTTGTGCTCAGGGTGCTGCCAGAACCAAAATCTCACCCGGATGCGAAATGACCATTTTGCCCCTAGAACCCGAAAATTATCGTTTCAACCCTGGACCTCTAAAATTGACCCGAAGCTTACCAAACTCCTTAAAATGTCCCAAAACATTTTTTTATAAGCATTTCTTAGGCATAAACTCGAGCTCATTTCAAAACTTAATCGATTCGTTTTAAAACTTGGACCGGGGTCCCGGTTTTAACTCGAATCGACTCGAAACTTAACCGATTTTTTCTCAACATTTTGTCAAAACTTAAAAACACTAAGAAGCTCCCAATACTATAATATTAACCTCAAAAACGTTCGGCCCCTATTCCAGCATAAGAACAAAGCTCTCGGCCTTTCCCCCTTATACAACCTCATGTACTCCCCTTTCCAAAACTCACGCTTCTACCCTCAACCCAACGCACCAGCCATGAACCAAGCCATCAAGGACCTAGGCCAGACCCCAAGGCACCTATCAGAACCAAGGACCCAGCCCCATGCAGCCTACACTAACAGAACCGCTAGCTAGCACTTGCCAAGACCCTACCCGAGCTTTCCTCTCGATGGTGTGCGGCTGGCGCTTCAGGTGGTTCCAGCGGTGGTTGGGCTTCCCTGAGTCGTGACTCAGACCCACCGGGGTCTGGTCCAAGCCCCGGTTCAGCCACTGCACCGATCGTTCCCACCCAAGCGAGCCACAGCCCCAACGAGCAACGTCCCAAACTCTCGATGTAGCCACTTCCAGCGACCCCGATCTGTAATGCTCCCAAAAACTCTAAGTGACACCCATATCAGACCCTTAACATCTCGTACCAGCGACCCCTTGCACAAATCGTCAAACCGTGAGTGGTTAAACAATAATAGAATACACGACATGAGCAGAAAAATAAACAACCGAACGAACTACCATGATGTACACTGGATCGAGCATCCCTTATTAAACTAAAACACATATCAGTAATATTTAACATGCGTGATGCAGAAATAATGGAACAAAACGTGCCTGATGTTTGCTTAAGGAAAAAAAACGATCGAGGAGCCAACAACCAAATGAAGAAAATCTTTGCTTCAAGAGAAAATGCTTCACCGAATTGTTGTAGCAGCAAATCAGGAGGATGAATGTGAGTGGAGGGGGTGGGCGGCTGTGGAAGAGTGGTTAGGTTAGTGGGGAGTTTAGGGAATTACTTAGGCGCTAATTATATAGATATAAATAAAGATTAAGTAAATGGGTTTTATTAATTGGTATATAAAAGTATATATATATACGTTAATTATATAGATATATAAATAAAGATTAAGTAAGTGGGTTTTATTAATTGGTATATAAAAGTTTAAATATATATATATATATATATATATAAGCCCGATAAGCTTAAAACTAGGCCCAAGAATCCAAACACACTCCCGAAAAATATTTCGTGTTTGAAATACTTTGAAAATATTAGCCGAACCCACAAAAAGTTTCCCGATTCGATAAAATTTTCGTACCGTTAAAAAATAAAATCAAGCGTGTAAAAATACTCAATAAAATCTCATATTTGAAAAATACCCTTAAAACACCTTATATTAATTAATAAAAATAATTATTTTCCCGAAAATTCTCCGGTATTCGTTCCTCGATCGAACGTGAAATGCATCTAGAAACCCTAATGCATGAACATTTAAAATTTCATGAATTAAATACTATCATGCATGAATTATGCATAAAATGCATACAAATAATTAAACACACAAATAAAAATAAAATCCTAGATTGCATGCAGTCAGGTTACGTGAATCAAATTCTTGGGCCTTACAGTGGGCGTGGCCAAAGAAGATACTATCAGCAACAAAATGGAAAGAAACATAAAACAAGCCACCAGCAGTGGAATTCCAATAATGAAGAAGCAAAGGAGAAGAGTTCCAAAGTATATGAAGAAAAATGCTATAGATGTGGAATGGAAGGGCATTGGTCTCGTACCTGTCGTACGGCAAAACATCTTGTGGATCTATACCAAAAATCAATCAAGGAAAATGGAAAAATGGAGATAAATTTTGTGGACAATGATGATCCAATTGATATAACTCACTTGGACGTCTCTGATTTCTTTGCTAATCCAGATGGAAATATAGATAATTTGATTGGTGGTGGTGTGTTAGAAAATAATGAGTAATTACTTTCATTGGTCTTGTTCCTACTTTGAATTTCTATTGTTTATTAGGTTATCGTGGTCTCGTTTTTATTTTGATGTTCAGTTCATGTTTAGGATTTGTCATGGAGGTTTATTTTGTTATTCAATAAATGTTTTCATTATTCAATAAAATATTTAATTTGAAAGCTTTACGCATTATTTAATTTAGCTTATTGAATTATATTTTTATTTTAGATTAACGATGAGATGTCAGGATGAATGCTTAGTGGATAGTGGTACAACACATACCATTCTTCAAAATAAAAGGTATTTTTTGGAGTTAACATTAGCTGAAAATAATGTTACAACAATATCGGGTGCATCAAAAATTATTGAAGGTTATGGAAAGGCAAAAATTATTTTACCAAATAATACAAGCCTATATATTGAAAATGCCTTATATGCAAGCAAATCCAGTAGAAATTTGCTTAGCTTTAAAGACATCCGCCGAAATGGATACCATATTGAAACATTAAATGAAAATAATTTCGAATACCTTTGCATAACATCTATTATATCTGGCCAGAAGCAGATAAAAGAAAAATTATGTGCACTCCCTTCTGGAATGTATTTTACAACAATAAAAACAGTCGAAGCAAACATTGTCACAAACCAGAAGTTTGTTGACCAACAGAGCTTCAAATTATGGCATGATCGACTTGGTCACCCTGGGACAACAATGATGCGCAGAATAATAATTAACTCACATGGACACCCTCTAAAGAACCAGAAGATTCTTTTACACAATGATTATCCATGTGTAGCTTGTTCACAAGGCAAACTAATTATAAGACCTTCTCCTACAAAGATTGATGTTGAAATCCCAACCTTCTTGGAGAGAATTCATGGGGATATTTGTGGGCCTATACACCCACCATGTGAACCATTTCGATACTTCATGGTATTGATTGATGCGTCTACTAGATGGTCACATGTTAGTTTGCTTTCAACTCGAAATATAGCTTTTGCTAGATTACTTGCGCAAATTATTAAATTACGAGCTCAATTCCCAGATCACTCAATCAAGACAATTCGTCTTGATAATGCTGCTGAATTTAAATCGCAGACATTTAATGACTATTGTATGTCAATAGGGATTTCAGTTGAGCATTCGGTTGCTCATGTCCATACACAAAATGGCTTAGCAGAGTCATTCATTAAACGTTTGCAATTAATTGCTAGACCATTATTGATGAGAACCAAACTTCCATCATCTGTGTGGGGACATGCCATATTACATGCTGCATCATTGATTCGTATAAGGCCAACTAATTATCACCAATACTCACCCTTACAACTTGCTTATGGTCGAGAGCCTGATGTTTCTCACCTTCGAGTATTTGGTTGTGCAGTACAAGTCCCCCTTCCACCTACACAGCGAACCAAAATGGGCCCACAACGTAGACTTGGGATTTATGTGGGATATGATTCACCATCTATTATTAGATTTTTGGAACCTTTAACAGGAAACTTGTTTACTGCGAGATTTGCAGATTGCCACTTCGATGAATTGGAATTTCCAAATCTAGGCGAAATAAAGTTGTGTCCCGAAGAACAACAAAAGATTTGTTGGAATGAGAAAACACTATCTCATTATGATCCTCGAAATAATCAATGTGAGCAAGAAGTTGAAAGAATCATTCACCTACAAAGAATTGCAAATCAATTGCCCGATGCTTTTGTTAATACAAAGAATGTGACAAAATCACATATACATGCAGAGAATACCCCTGTCAAAATTGATGTCCCCATAGGACCAGCTATTATTCAACCTGCAAATGAATCTAAAATACGCCAGAAGCGTGGTCGACCAATTGGTTCAAAGGATATTGTACCTCGAAAAAGAAAGGTACAAGAGAAAGAAAATTCAAAAGCTCCCGAAGAAGAAATCTTGGATGATATAGTAAGAGAGATCAATGAACCAAACTTGGATAATATTATTCCTGAAGAATCAAATTCTCATGAAAATAATGAGATTTCAATAAATTATATATCATCTCGAAAATTGTGGGATCGAAATAACACAATTGTTGACACTGTCTTTGCCCTAAATGTCGCCCTTGACATCATACATGATGAAGGCCCAGAACCACAATCCGTTAAGGATTGTCAACAAAGAGATGATTGGCCGAAATGGAAGAAGGCCATACAAACTGAATTAGACTCACTAGAAAAACATAAAGTGTTTGGACCTGTAGTACGAACACCTGAAAATGTAATCCCAGTAGGATACCGATGGGTTTTTGTACGAAAGAGGAACGAAAATGGTGAAATTGTAAGATACAAGGCCCGACTCGTAGCCCAAGGTTTCTCGCAGAGACCTGGAATTGACTATGAGGAAACATATTCACCTGTGATGGATGCCACTACTTTTCGATTCCTAATCAGTTTAGCAGTATCAGAAACTCTTGATATGCGACTTATGGATGTTGTAACTGCTTATCTTTATGGTTCACTTGATAGTGATATATATATGAAAGTGACTGAAGGATTCCAACTATCGAAAGAAAATGGTGAAGCACCCAAGGCTATGTTATCAATAAAACTGCATAAATCCTTATATGGATTAAAGCAATCTGGTCGCATGTGGTACAATCGTCTTAGTGAATATTTGTTAAAAGAAGGATACATAAATAATGCTATTTGTCCATGCGCTTTTATAAAAAGAACAGATGAGGGTTTTGCAATTGTGGCAGTATATGTTGATG
The DNA here is from genome assembly GCF_022965805.1 of Primulina eburnea. Lineage (NCBI taxonomy): Eukaryota > Viridiplantae > Streptophyta > Magnoliopsida > Lamiales > Gesneriaceae > Primulina > Primulina eburnea. The sequence continues at coordinate 15,562,025 of NC_133103.1, forward strand.
ATCTAAATCTTATTGGCACTCCAGAAGAGCTTACTAAAACTGCCAATTATTTGAAAAATGAGTTTGAGATGAAAGATTTAGGAAAGACAAAATTTTGTCTCGGATTGCAAATTGAACATTTGCAAGAGGGAATATTTGTTCATCAATCATCATATACAGAAAAAATATTAAAGCGCTTTTACATGGACAAGGCACACCCATTAGCATCACCCATGTATGTTCGATCACTTGATGCTAACAAAGATCCTTTTCGACCACCTGAAAATGGAGAAGAAATCGTTGGTCCAGAAGTACCATATCTAAGTGCCATTGGTGCACTGTCATATCTCGCAAATTGTACTCGCCCAGATATATCATTTTCTGTTAATCTTTTAGCGAGATATAACTCATGTCCAACCCGAAGACATTGGAATGGTGTAAAACACATATTTCGTTACCTTCGGGGTACAATTGATATGGGATTATTTTATTCGACAAAATCAAAGTCTCCTTTAGTCGGATATGCAGATGCAGGATATCTTTCTGATCCACATAAAGCTAAATCCCAGACAGGTTATGTGTTTACACGAGGAGACACTGCTATATCATGGAAGTCGGTGAAGAAATCCTTAACAGCGACGTCTTCAAATCACTCTGAGATCATTGCAATGCATGAAGCAAGTCGGGAGTGTGTGTGGTTGAGATCTATGACACAACATATTCAAGAATCATGTGGACTCCCAACAGCCAAAGATGACCCAACAGTAATATTCGAAGATAATACTGCTTGCATTGCGCAGTTAAAAGGAGGCTACATCAAAGGTGATAGAACAAAGCATATTTCACCAAAGTTTTTCTATACACATGAGCTTCAAGAAAATGGTGATATTGACGTCCATCAAATTCGCTCAAGCGACAATGTAGCTGACTTATTTACAAAGGCATTACCTACTTCAACATTCAAGAAATTGGTGCACAAGATAGGAATGTATCAGTTGAAGGATATCAGATGATTGAGATCAGGGGGAGTATCTATTGTTGTACTCTTTTTCCTTCGTTCAGGTTTTCCCATTGGGTTTTACTGACAAGGTTTTAACGAGGCAGCATTTGAACTCCCACATCTCTTAGAAGTAATTTGCTGAGTAGATAATCATCTAAGGGGGAGTGTTATAGAAAAGATATTATAGATGATTATTGATATTGTTATCTATTCAAATCTGTAAATCTACTCTATAAATAGAGGTCTTCAGTGATGAATAAAACACACAAAAATCATTCTCTCTTCTCTATATTCTCTACTATTCACAACACTTTCCCTTTTGTTCCAAAAACACTTTTCCTTGTATTTATTTTGTAAACAAAAGTGGTAGACTTCCTTAAAAGATTTTAAACACTTTGACAATTTTAAATAGATTGTAATTAAAATATATATTACGAAACATAAAGTAATTAAATGCAAAAAGTAAAAAAAAAAAAAACACACACACACAACAATTTATGGAAATTGCACACTACTGATTAAACATTCTGCCATTTTTTTTTGTGACGATCTACATTGATGTAATGTAAAGAAAATGAAAGATCTATAACAATGATGTATGATCGACTCATTTGCCAATGAGAATAGCACGACAAGATATGTCATGATCGTCTCTTAGGATTATTTCATCCTACCCCTGCAGGCAGTGTCTGCAGGAATACATCCAAGGGCCAAAATTTTTTCTGACCCAATTTTATTTTTTTTTTTAATTTTTTTTTTCTCCATGAAGTGGAATCTCAACCACTCATATTGGGTGTGGGCACTGCCCACACACCCATAATCGAACTAACCCGTCTCTTATATCTTGTCTCTCGTTACCATGATAACAAAATTTTATTCATAGCTTATCCCGTCACAAATTTTTTTAATGCATATGCATGACGGATTTACTTCCAATTTATAACCATTTTGATTTAGAGTACTCTTAAAAATTAAAGCTTTTGGATGGAAACGTTTGTTTTGGATGCTTCTCTGTGCAGTTCCATCGTTTCTTGAAAAACAGAAGCAATCTTCTTGCAACAGAGGAACGGAGAAAGACGAGGAAGAGAAGAGGAGGGAGACAGAGTACCGGAAGATTAACGAACGCTACGAGATTTGGAAGAAGCACACACAGCTTCTCGACGATATCGTTATCTCACGAGAGCTCGAATGGCGTCTCTGACCGTGGAGTGGCTGCCGGACTGGAAAGAGCAACCGGGAAATGATTATTTGGTTCGGACTACGATTCTTGGGACCTATGAACCGGAGAATGGACCCAATTATCTCATGCGTGCCGAGGTACAGCTTCCCCTCGAGAATTCCGGGATTGATGGCCTGTATAATTACGATGTAGGCATATAGTTTTGGAGATCTGGACGTGCTAATAGGAAGGTACGTAGACTAGTGTTCTGTGCGTATCGTCTGAATGTTACTATTATATTGTTGGTTCTTGATACGTACAGTTCAAGTGGATTTGTCTCAGTTTTGTTTTTCTGGGCTTGGCCAATTGAAATTTTTATAAGCAGCTTTGGATAAATTTATGTTGTTTACTAATCTCTTGACATTCAATGTGCTCCAAATGAATCTTTTTGGGCTAATATTTTCATTTTTCAGGTTCCGGAGGCGTAGAAAATTGTGCATATAACAATGCCATATCTTTCTTTCTTGCAGGTGAATATTGTTCAGAAAATAAAACATGAAAGACAGGTCAACAGAGCTCGATATATGCCTCAGAAGCCTTTTATTATCGCCGCCAAGACGGTTAGACCAGAAGTTTATGTATACAATTATAGGAAACATTCAGTTAAGCTTACATCAGATGGTGGTTCATTTAACCGCCATCTGCGGCTCCGGGGTCAACGGGGCCTTTTGGTTTATCTTGGAGCCAGATCAAGGAGGGTCATTTATTGAGTAGTTCTAATCAAATATGCTTGTGGGACATAAATGCAACTCCAAATGACAAGTCCATTGATGCAATATTCATGTTATATATCAATTGTATCACATTGTAAAAACTGAATAATTTTTTCCCCATAACCTCTGTTATGTTAATGATATAAGATCTTTTACTCTGGTATGTTCAGTATTTTTACCTGAAATGCATAATTGCCGCAGGTTCAGGGACATTATGTTAGAGAAGTAGCTTGGCACCCAAAGAATGAATACTTGTGTGGTTCTGTTGGGAATGATAGTGTCTTCATGTATGGGATCTCCGTGCTCCGTCAATCAGACAGCCTTTGCAGTCTGTGGTTGCTCATCAAAGCAAGATTAAATCTCGTGATTTCGATGCTCTTTATGTGGAGAAGTAAATGATATGTTCTATTCTTTTAAGGTCACTCTTTCAGGATAAAGCATACTAGTCCCACTTCTAGTTGAACCCATTTGAACTTCTAGTAGAGACTAAGAACAAACTGTCTTTAGTTTCATACAAATGTTTAGATTTTATGGTTATTTGTCTTGCACGCTTGTTTCTCTCTATGTATAAATTTGTAGGTAAATTGTTTTAGACTTTAACCCTTTCAATGAGCGGATCGAACTGCCCTTCATACCTTTGATTGCCACGAGTAATACAGATCTTCTCTTTTTACTGAAGGATAATGTTGCTGCATATAGAATTTGTGAAAATTTGGTATTCTCAACAGGGATGGGGTTTCTCAGGTCGGATGGAATCCTAAGAGTGAGAGAGTGTTGGCTTCTTCTGGTTTTGATAGGAGATTGATGATCTGGGACCTGGGCAGGTAATTATTTCTTGAACATTAACTCACCAGTTGCTTAAACTGCAGGTACGATCTCATCTATCCTCTCTTCCTAGCCTTTTATGTAATATTTAGCTTGTAACGAGACTCTGTCATGATATTAGAAGCAGAAAATTAGTGCTCTCCTAGGCTGATCAAGTCGTACAGCAAGGCAAAGCCTTTGTGTTTAAAGGCCAAAGGCGGTTAACTCGACCCTATCCATGTTGGCAGTGCCCACAAGGGTCGATCCAACGGCTCGGATTTTTTCGAGTCAATTTTTTATTTTTATTTTTTTACAGGGAGGTGGGCCCGGATCACTAATGTGGAGTGATCCGGATTAGTGATCCGGGCCGTTCATTGTCCCGTGCAGGCACACGGGCAGGGTGAAACAATCCGTCAAAGCCATACTTTTAAGTGGTCTACTAGCAGACATTAGCTTTTTTCTTCTATCGTAGAGAATATTTATTTTTCATTTATCAGTGTTACAAAATTTTTTTCAAAAACAACGTTTCTAAAATATGATAAACAAATACGTGGAAGATAACTGATTCGAGTTATGAAGTGATTTGTAATTATTATGTTTTCCTGTTGGTTTAAAACCTCTGTAAGCACTCAAATACAGGAGATTGATGATCAAATCTCTTGAAATAATTGATGAAGAGGGAAGAGATTGAACAAAAAAATTATAGAATTTGATGATTTATGGATATTGAATTCTAATTATCATAAATCTGTTTATTTATGTCTGCCTAACCCGTGGCCGAAAGCCGGTTGGGTTAGTAATTTTTTTTTTTATGTTTGTGTGTTTAGAGACTTTAAATGTTGGTATTTATAGCCGTTGTCATATCATTAATAAGTAAATGTAGGAGTTTGAACGTCGAAAAAGAAATGTTCATATACGTCTCAAAAATCTAAAGTTGAGACAATATACATATCTTCCTTGATGATTTGTTATAATAAGTGTAGAGCAATGGACGGACAAAACTACCTCTTTTTATCCAATAAAATTTGTTATTATAAAGTAAATTCTAAAAGAGTAAATGATTTGTTAATAATAATCTATAACTTAATTGTTTAAAAAAAATACGTTGGTTCATGGTTAGTGAATATTAAAACGAGGTTAATTAAATTAGGACAACACCCTTCACGCATACGCACGATGGAATCCCACTTGCTTAATTCCCGCGTAACGCCCACGATCTAGAGGTATCAAAACATGTGGCGCGTGATGTATTCTCTCTCCCACAGTGCGTAAAAGCTATACAGTGAAAGAAGTTGCGTAGAAACAAATGGTGGCTTTGCTCTCTACTCAAACAAATTCTAATTAGACTCATCATTCATATATAAAATGTATATTTATTTTGACAAAATTTGTGTGAGACGGTCTCACAAGTCGTACTTTGTGAGACAAATATCTTATCTGGGTCAGTCATAAAAAAGTATTACTGTTTATTGTGAATATCGGTAGGATTGACCCGTCTCACAGATAAAGATGCGTGAGATCGTCTCATAAAAAATCTACTCATTTATTTTTATGTTAAGAGAATGGTTATTGTAAATATAAAAAATCATATAATAAATTAATTTATTAAATTTAAAATATTAAAAGTTTGGGTTAAAATATTTATAGAATAAGTTTTCAATTTTGGATTAAAATAAGATGTCGAGCATCCCCTAGATCCAGTGTGCGTCCAAACAGAGCCTTATGTGGCACGCTTTCGAATCCTTTCTTTAGCTGTCCTCTGTTTCTCAATAAAATTCTTCTCTCTTTTCGATTTCTTTGAATTTTACAGGAAATTTTGGGAAATGGAAGCGCTATAATTCCCTTCGATCTCTCCGCTATAATTTTCCATTTAAGGCCCAATTTTTCCCGATCTAAAATTTCTCATCCACCGATTCTCCATATCCAAGCTAACCCTTTGGTAAGATGTTCTCATTTTTGGATAATATATTTGATTTTTACTGAGGAGCTTGGATGTAATGTATGATTGAAGTTGTTCGGAGGCACGTGGTTAGGTGCCCTTTCCATTATTGATTTGATTTTTTTAATGGTTCCCATCCAGCTTTACAATTTTGCCCATATTTAATTGAAAAGATGGTTCATTTTGGTCACGGGGTTGAGATTTTTGTATCATTGATATCTAATTTATCAAACTTTTTTATCTGTTGCCTTGCGTGATTCTTTGCTTGTAGCACGTTGTTTCGTGTTCTGGATGGCTTCTTAACATGCTATCCCAACCTTTCAAGTGTTAAGTATATGACTATGTAGCGCACTTATCTGTGTATTTGGGAGCATTTTTTGTTCTCTGCCAATAATCCGGATTGGGTTCCATTATAACTGCAAAGTGGGTGTTTGTCTTCTTTGCTTTTGATCAATTTTGAATATTTATTCGCTGGTTATCAGTTGAGTATTATTTGCGTAATGATTTTAGGTAAAATTTTGATGCCTATACTAAATATTACTGTTCTGTATTTTTATTGCTTATGCTATATTAACTGTTGGCTCCAGTTTTGTTTAGCTTGATTGATGTGCCTGATGTTGGCACTATGCCTACTTTGATCTTCTGGTTTGAATGAGTCTGCGCATATGGTGATCGATTTTTTATATTTTTCAACATCCACATCCTTTTCAGTTGGAACAACTACAGCTTCAAGATTTGCCGCGTGGTTCTGTAATTATATCTCATCTTGGACATATGAAACTCGACTTATATTTTGACTTTTCTACTTCTCTCTCTTGAGCATACCATTACATTACTCCTAGCCCTCTTTTGTTCTTTTCTTTAATTTTTTTCTGAGACAGCTATTTGTTGACTAGGTTAGTCCTAATGGTTTGATGACGTACTAGAAGATGCATAAAAGAAAACATGACTCTGATTCTTTGTGCTGGTGCATATTTTTCTTTAAAACCTCAGCTAAACCAAATACTTGTCCAATCTTGGACAATATAAGGTTTGCATACTGCCTTATTAATAATTGGAAAGCAAACTGAATCAAAATTAGATTATCAAAGAGAATTACAAACCATTTCCTCTTTGTGGTATTCAGTGTTGAGTTACTTGACTAATACCTTACGTCAATAAAACTATCCTGAAAAACACAACGATTCTTTTCAATGCTGTTGTTCAGATTAATTAGAAAATGGCAAAAGGCACCAGGGGAAGACGGGGAATCACTTCAAGACAGTGCAGACCAAAGCCATACCCCATGCCAAATTATGATCAAACGGAGGAAATTCATCAGAAGAATTGCTCCAAAAGCATTGCAAAGAACTGGAAAGGTGCGAGGTGTTCCGTGTGCATGGAGTGTCCTCACAATGCTGTTCTTCTCTTGTGTTCCTCCCACGACAAAGGTTGCCATCCCTACATGTGTGGGACAAGCTTCCGCTATTCCAACTGCCTCGACCAGTACAAGAACGCATACTCGAAAGTAGCTTCTACTGACAACTGTCCTCTTCAAGATTCTTTTGATGATCCAGATTTGGCTCCTCTATCTGGCAGGTCTATCAAGAATTTTGATGCCATGGAGCTTGCATGCCCACTGTGTAGGGGTCAAGTAAAGGGCTGGACTGTCGTGGAGCCTGCACGAGAATATTTCAACTCCAAGAAACGAAATTGCATGCAGGATAACTGCTCGTTTATTGGAACGTACAAAGAGCTGAGGAAACATATGAGGGAGGATCACCCTTCTGCGAAGCCCCGTGAAGTCGATCCAGCTCTGGAAAAGAAGTGGAGTAGGCTGGAGCGTGAGCGAGAAAGGGATGATGTGATTAGCACCATAAGGTCATCTATGCCAGGGGCAGTGTTTTTTGGTGATTATGTGATTGAGGGAAACCACTATGGTTCCGATTCAGATGATGAGGGTTTTGATGCAGATGCCACGGATCAGAATGGGGGTTTTGAAGTGGGAGTTGACCGGGATTTTATGTCTCTGTTTCTTCTCTTGCAGGCATTTGGTTATCCAGATAATGGTGGGCCTTATAGGGGTGTGAGGCGAGATGAAAGAGACTCTAACCGCACAGTAGGTAGAGTTGTTCAGAGAATGAATCATGAACGCACTGGAGGCGGTTTTGATTCCTTTGATCCAGATGGTGATAACAATGATGGCAATGAGGGTGATGGAAACAATGATACGCCACTGGCTGGTCATCTGCGTCATCAAAGTGGCTTCATCGTGAGGCGTACAGAGAGGAGGAGAAGCCGTAGAGAGCCAAATGAAGACCGGAGATAGGTAGTGACGCTGTTGCATAGAGTTTGGATTGCAAAATTAAAATATCATATGGCCTTGTTACAAGAGTAAAAGGGCTTGACTGTACTTTTAACATTTCCCTGCACACTTCTCATTGACGTCCATACTTTTGGGGGTTGTATGATAGGATAGCTCAGGAATGTGGGGGGTAAATAATTACTTGTTTGATTTCATTTTTTATTGTACTATTCGCATTTATTGCGTTGTATTTCTTACTATTGACATTTTTATGTGAATTCACCAATGGAAGATGTCATTTTACTGGTCCATATCTTATTTTATGTATCTTTAAACTCTGTTATCAGAGAAACAGCAATCTCATTGAATGCAAGAATTCTGTCCTTCAGGCTTGTGATGATGCTTACAGATTTTTGTTGGTGTCTCATAGTATTGAGAACCTCTGAATGGTTTTATTTTCTTGTTCAAGTCCGTCCTTTTTTTTCAGCAATGTCTTTCTTACTTCTACTATTTACCCCATGGGTCTGTTTAGGATCCCTGGAAATATTTTTTCTTTTAATTGTCTAAATGGTCAATGTTTGTATTTGTCTTATTTCCTCAGATCTCTAAAATATTATCACTTCATTTTCAATTCTTTTCCCAAAAAATACATATGTACTGATTTCTGCACTCCCCGTTGTAAAAGTTTTGCATTCGATTCAACTTTTCACCAATTCCAGAAAATACTTCATTAAATGAAACATACTAGGTTTTAGATATTCAATAGAATGATCATTTACACAAACGTTTCAAACATAATTTAATATTATTTGCTAAATATCAATCGCAAATTCTATTTTACAAATTTATGTGACATTCCAATTCCCGACAAATTTAATCAATTTTGAGTTTAATCACACCTTTTGAAAAATATTATTGTTCTAAAAATCCAATATTATTAAATAATAAATTTAATTAGATTGATGATTGCAATTCCATATCCACTCAAATTCTGAGATACCAAATAGAGGGGTAGGTTCGATGTTACATATGGAGGCAGCGTCCTCACATGGTTTGGATGGACAAGATTTATACACATATGTGATTTAAAAAATTAGTGGATCTCATGTATGTGTGGACTAAATTTGAGCCCATGATTCTATCATGGGATAGTGCTCCTACATGTAGGATGGAATCAACCAAATAGAAGATTGATTTGTTATTAATTTTTAGGTAAAAACTTGTGTGAGACAATCTCACAGGTCGGGACAGTGCTCCTACATGTAGGATGAAAGCAACCAAATAGAAGATTGATTTGTTATTAATTTTTAGGTAAAAACTTGTGTGAAACAATCTCACAGGTCGTATTTATGAGACGTATATCTTATTTGGATCACCCATGAAAAAATATTAATTTTTATGCTAAGAGTATGACTTTTTATTATTGTGAATATGAGTAAGGTTGACCGATTGATCCTTCTCTTTCCTTTTTTTGGCAAAATTTTAAGCGTGGGTGTTGGTGCCTTTAGTTTTTGCAGGACGACATTCGGTATCAAAAGGTGAAGGTGGCATACACGAGAAAATCACTGATTTTTGCAATGAATTAACATAATTGGTACACTCATGTTTAATATATAATATATTTTAAAATTTTCTTTACATTTCCGAAAGAATTTTGTATGAACGGTGCCTTTCTGAAGTCCTAAAAAACATGCACATATATTTTGAAATGCTCTGGCTTTGTTGCTATCATTCCCTCTTACCCTCTTGCTCTTCTTCTGCATCAGAAGAATCCCCATCTTTTCTGTCTAGGTTGACTAAACCGATACTGCCATGAGGAGTTTCTTTGACAAGGGATTCAGTTTCTTCTTCGTCATTCCCTTCTTCCTTATTGCCCGAGTACGCGTAACTGGTAGAAGTCGTGTGTATATGAGTAATGAGTCACATTGTTTACCAGATATAACAAGTAGAAAGGGACGCAGAGAAAGTCCAATAACTGTAGGAACCCGAAATTAAATAACTTATTATTTTCTCCACTAAATGAAATATGAAATAGCCTAAGTGCCTAACCTTATCAACTGTGTAACTTAGAATTCAAAAGGAATGTTGCATGTAAGTAGAGCGAAAAACTCCAAGAACTCCGATGTAAAAGATAAATTTGCAATGCGAGTCATACACTTTCTCTCGTTATATATTTCCAGCTAAAAGGAAAAGGATGCATTAATAAAATATTTAAAAATTACCGCTGAGAGCTTTGTGATGGAGCCCAGAGGAAACAAATAACACAAAGCAAGGCAAATGCAAGAATATCCCAGAAAGCAGTGATAATCCAGGCACTAGCCCACTTCTCGTTGAAGGGGTCTGTTGCCTTGAAGTAAACCTGCAGGAAGTAGAGTCATAGGTTAAGGAGCTGGTCAATTCTAGGTGTCAACGCATACACATCGCGTGAGAATAATATTTATGTATATAAAATAATATTTTTATATCATAATTTTAAATTATATAGAATTAATTTAATTTAAATGAAAGGAAAATAACATAAATATAGAAATGTATATAACGTTAAGTATTAAATAATTTGTATCAGTTGGTTGGTTGATTGAAAATGAGAGAGAGAAAGGGTTGAGGAGAGAATTAGAAAAAGTGAAATGGCAAAGTTATAAGAGTACTAATGGAATTCTGAAAAAACTTCACCATCCACATCAAATGCTAAGGGTCTCTCACTTAATAGATAGTAATATATATGTAATCGCTCCAAAACAAAGTGGTGAAAAGTCGAAAATGACAAAATGTGGACAATTTTTTTTCGGAGATAATATTGGATGTTTCTAAGAAAGATTGTAGGCAAACAAAATACAACCTAATGTTCGATTTAAGTTGGAGATAAAATATATTTTTTTCTTATTTTAATTCTACATCCTACTCCAATTTTCCTTAATTATATTCTCCACATCCAGGACAGCAGGTCTGGAGGGAGGATAACCCTTGCTAGAGATTGCAAGAACATTTTTTGTTCGATCTTCTTATTCAATATCCAGGTTTCTGAAAATGCCAATGAAAATTGTTCTTCTACAAGTACATAGATTTGAAACTTAGTTATGAGTGGATTGGAAAAGAATAGGTTGAAATAAGAACATACCTCATATCCGATCCACACAACGGACAAAACAATTGCAACTGCTAAAGCATTTGAAAATTTCCTGTATATCTCCAATTTAATTGAACTTCTTTTAGCCTAAAAACATGGAAGTGTTGTAAGAACATGGTACATGCAGCATAGTAGGGAAGATGACAAAGAACAAAGATCTGGGTTGCGGATACACAACTCGATCATAAAATGAAGGTGTTAAATGTAACGATACCTGCAGTTCATCTAGTGTTTTGGAAAGAGAAGTGAATATCCACAAAATTAAGAAAGCATCCAGTAAAGCAACAGGAAGGACAAGAAAGACTCTGGCTCGTCCTGCTATGTCATTTATTGTACCCACATACTCAGCAATATTAAGCATTTCCGATGCCAAGAAATAAGTTATACCAAGGAGAAGCACCTTTGGTGTAAGACCACCAAGCGTGGGCCGGACAACACCATAGCCCATTGCACCAGAAAGAATAAGAAGGCGGGAAATAGTTCTTCTGATGGCTCCAATTGTCACAACCCAGGTTGTGATCCCCACAGGCCTTGTGCCGGTGTTGTTGAAATATGCATAGTCAAGATAGCAAAAAGTCATCTCCAGCAATCCAAGAGCGACGACAGAAGTAATGCAATGTTGCAGCACTAAAACATCTTTCCAGTATTTCACATACTGGAAAAACCAGATGATGTTGAGGATTGCATATGCAACAGCCAAACATACATAGAAGCTCATTAAGGGGGCCATCCGACCAGGTAAGTAGCCATCAGGGTTTTTCCACACCGTCTTCCCAGTCACCCTCATTCGCTTCAGGTTTGAATCGCATGTAATAAAAAATAGGTTGTACATACCAGTCTTTTTAATGTTAATTTCCTTATTATTTTTCACATGGGCAGATAATGAATTTTCTTTAAAATAAACATTGAAAACAACTGGCCAATTATGGTCAGTTTCTGACAGTGTCCTTATAACTTCTCCCTCTTTACAATCTTCCAGTTTGGCAAGATCAGGGGTGCAACAAATAGATCTCTGCCCCCTGTAAGCAGATCCACCAATTTTATCACGATCAGCTGCCTCAAAAATTACTATTTGAACCAACTTATTACCATATGCCCTTTTTGTGCCCGTGTCAGCTGTTGTGTCACTCCAAAATGTGATATTCTCAAACCTAAAACGGATTAAAAGTAATGAATGTAATCATACAAATATCAAAACGAAGATTTGGTAAGAAAGTCTGGTTGTGGAACTTTGCTTTTGCTTTGGAAGACCAAAAAAATCAAATTATTTAACTACAGGAACATCCTATAGAGATGGATACACTTTTACAAAGTATATGAACCAAGAAACTGTATTTTGAGGTCGCCGCACAAGCGCAAACACACAGAGAGACATATATCAAATGACAAAAGAAAGAAAAAAAAAAAGAAATATCCGAGCCATGCATTGAGGAATTTTGTAATTTCCTTTCACAATAGGAAAAAGGAAACAGAAACTAAGTACTGAAGTTTCAGAATTATTTGGATGTCCATACATAGATACCTCAACAATCAATAACACGTGAACAAAGCAAAAACCAACGGAACGATGCTTGTGGGTCCATAAACAACATTCACGTACAAAAGATGACAAAAAAATTGAATTTTGTTTCATAACTCTTCAAGGTGAATGTTCTCAAGATATGAATCCATTCATTTCAGACAAAATGGTATGGACAAAGCAATCCAATCTTTAAACTTTTAGTTACATTGGAAAAAGGATATCTATTTCTGAATCCAAAATCGAGACATCATAAAAGAACAGCATGATACTGAACTGTCATTCAAAACTCTGGGATCCATTACCAGCAGGTAGCACTCAAAATCAATTGAGAGCACGCGAGGTAGATCACATTAAGAAAAAGTCGGGTATTAAGTAAGCGAGAGTCATGAGGTTGAAGAAATGTCATTTAGCAAAAACGGCAGTTTCAGATTCCACCATCTCTGGGAAGCATGTGACCTCTTTTCAATCACAATGAAATTCAAACACTAAAAGAATTTCCCTCTACAAAAGTTTGAACACAAAGAACTTTTCCTCAAGTTCCCAATTTTAGGCCTCGACCAGCAAGAACCAGACATAAACTCATCTTAATGACAGTAAGCATTCTGTTTCCATTGACTCCGTGCGTTTAGAGAACGTATGAACAATTTACGGGTATGCATCAAGTAGTGGCTGATTAGAAACTAATGGGAAATTCCTTGAGCTTCCTTTCTTCAATGACAGAAAAAACCCACTAAAACTAACGCATCTCAACAATGCAAACAATTTTCAAATGGATCTAAGCAACCACCATCAGTCTCGTGGATTACACGCATGCACACACATATGGGAGAGGAAACATATACCTGATGTAAGAGCGACCCCGCTGGCCAGTTGAAACGCGAGACGCAGCGATCCCTTCGCTTCCGCCGGAGAGTAGGTAGGCATTACCGACTTCTCGGAATGGATCTCGATCATAGACGTGAAGTGATGCTTCAGCTGATCCAGCGGCTAATACTAGTGCCATCAATATTACAGGGAGCAGAGAATTGAGAATGGCGCATTGATTTGAAAAGCTGCTGGCGGCAGCCATGCGGCCTGATCGGAGAATTTGGCGGCGAGGGGATAGACTGAGGAAGGACACTGGTATCAAACCAGACGCGCTTCCGCGATTTCTGGTGAGACTTCCTATTGAAAGCGTTTGAGATTTTTTTTAAGAAACTATTTTTCCTTTTTTATTTGTGATTTGTGTTTAGTATTTATTATAAATGTAATTTCTTTTAAAAAAAACAAATCATAAATATATTGGCTTATTAATGTTTATTATATATAGTAATAACTGTATCTTGTGATTTGGAAGTGGGATGAATGAGTCTTTTTAAGAAATATTTATGAATTATATTATTTTCATTCATGTTTCGAGTAAAGTAAAGAACCGTTGGTTTTATTATTGGAATCTTGTTACGAAAATTTTATGAAATTTTTAGAAATATTATTTAGAAGTAGATTTCGAATAACAAAATGGTATGACACAAATATGAAATAATCTTTTGAGGGAGCAATTGTTGTGATTTTTCTATATTCCATAGTAACCAAAATATGATAAATCAAACTATTCTACAATATAAAACATTTGTGTTACATCTTTATTATAATTTATACAATGGTATCTATGGATTTAGTGATGAGCTCAAATAATAATAAAATGGTATTATTCATTAGATAAGCTAAACAAAGAATAATCTACGAAATAAAAATAGTAGCAGGATCATTGATCGGCCAAAACATAGTTTTATATTCTTGGTTAAGTACGTGCATAGAAAACTATTTTACAAGTGCACAACATTTGCACAAGAGTTGCACGGTGCGCACAATCCATTTCTTGCCTTCAAATTCAGTAAAATAAAGAGGTTCAAGCACATACAAATAAACGCGTCCATTAGCCGGTTTATTCTACGCCATACTATGAAGCTTCACACATCAACACAATCCACTGCCATGAGAATGACTCGACCAACCATCGAGTTCATAGAAACTGAAATGGAAAATAAGTACACATCAGAACCCAAATCATGAAAACAAAGAAAGCAGATGCAATAACTCAATTATTAATTCCATAGTTTTACAAAAGTTTGGCAGCGGGACCAGGATAAATATTTCACAATGGAGATTATGATGCTGAGTAAAGCCTCATTCGACCATGATCACAGCCTCCACTAGAGTTTTTTCAGACTCATCCCCACTGTCAAGCAGAAACAGCACAGAACCTTGCAAAAATAAATAAATAAATTCAAGACAGGTGAGAATTGAGAAGATGTACGACAGAACAAAATGATGAGAGAACTGGTGCCTAGTCCTTCAATATTTATACTCACATTCACTCTCTTCCTCCGGAATTGAGACACTCGTCATTGTCTCCACATCTGCAGCAAGGATTTCTACTCCTCCTGCCTCAGTGCTACGAATATCTGTTGTGTTTTCATCAAATGAGTAAGTAGAAGGGACATCCACCAAGGAGAAGCTATCAAGTTGCAGTATTTTGTCAAAGTTTCTCTGGCCTCCAGAATTTTCTGGGCCAGTTCCTGTATGAGTTTTTTTATGCACCACACATACAATCAAAGTGCATGGAAGCATTAACACATCTTTCAATAAGGACAGCTGCATGAATTCATGAATCTAACAACCGTCACAAAAAAGGAACATTAGCTATGATGTCAACTAGTAAAAACCACGTCTAAAGCATTTTCTTCTAATTTCTATCTACCGTGTAACATTTCCATTCTCTGGTATAAAATAGATTTGTTGTTGAGTTCAACTGCATCTTCCACACCATAATTTCCTTAAATTAAATGACTCATCAGTACGATCAAATTTAATATTAACACTGATTACACACAATTCTCACCCACTTCCTTTCCATTTTATGATGATGCAATTTTTGCTTGTGTAAGCATGTAAATGAATAAAATATTCACATCATTTTATATATTAGAGAACAGCTTCGAGAACTAATACATGCACATTATAAAATATGATCTATCACGTAAAAGAACTTCTTAATGGCATAGATAAACAAATTATCACAATTATCTTACCATATAACACTTTGTAGTAGGGAAATGTACCTCTTGGTGGCCTTCCTTGGGGTCTTCCACCAATGCCAGTGGAATCTTCTCCCCCAGTATGAGCATACATCTCATTAAGGGACTTGTATACCTATAAGAAGAGGGAAAAGGTGAAAATGATAAGAACTGGTAATATAAACATGGATAGAAATTTTAATCAAGTAATGCACGATAAAAGCACAAGTAATGCACGATTAAAGCACAAGTAATGCACGTTTAAAGCACAAGTAATGCACGATTAAAGCACAAGTAATGCACGTTTAAAGCACAAGTAATGCACACAATTATGCTACTTTAAGAAGTACCTAACATGCACCGATGAGTTCATGCTTTCTGTTGTTTATAGTATTTGACACTAAACAAAAGAAGAACCAGTGTCTTTGTATGTAATATGTGCAGGAAATTTATTCTACTAACTTGGTTGTTCTAGAAATGCATTCTCAGTGACTCCATATAAACAATGATATTTAGTGCTGAAAAATTCAGAGTCGTGATCAAACTTAAAAAAAACGCAAGAAAAAAGAGATGGAAAACGATAGATGTCACACCTCCTTTTATGCCATAAAAAAAAATTTGTGAAAGAGAAAATAATTTCAACCTCAAATAGGTTGTCAAGTTGCTCGCATTAATAAATGTGTACATTTGCTATGTGGAGATGCAAAAAATTTTAATCTTATTCGGACATAATATGAGATGATATCAATAGCTCTGACTTTGCATTGAGCAAGTAGGTGATTTGAGTCATCTGACAAATGATATGGCGTGTAAGACTTACAATATGAAAAACCAATTCGAAACTCCAAAAAATGCTGCCCGAGCATGTTCTTCCTCCTCTACTTTATTTCTTTTTAAAATAAATGTGCCGCCACCTCTTCAAACCCGATATGGCATATAAAATGCCATTCACAACGAAGCTTCCTAATTTGATTATTAGCCTATCTCTAGATCATAATAATTCTGTTTTTTTATTGAATAACATTCCATATTTCTATAAAGATTTGATTGAACTTATATAAAAAAAACGACATTTTCAGTTAAACTTAAAGTAGCACAAAAGAAATTAATTTATACTTCTACTCAGCTTTACTTTATGTTACTTCGTCTCGCTTAAAGCAAATCTCGTTCTCTCTCCCAGCATCCAGATCAAACCATTAATTATGCTATTAATTGACAAAATTAAGTATAATGATATTAAACAAATACCAAATTAATATATTAAACAAACTTGCTATGCATTCACAAGGAATTAAAGCGTATATAGATTTCCACATAGTTTTGCCTCACACTTCTATAGTCTATATGCAATTAATTCATACTTACGAAAATAGATGAATTAGTCAAAATGGAAACACAACTCCAAAATATAAGAGATGTTCTCTACAATGACTGTGTTGTACTTAGAAAACCCGTCTTCTTGTTCTCGCCAAATTCACGCCCAAAAATGTTATGTTCTTTTCATTTTCTTCTCTTTAAAAACGCAAGAAGAATACCTAACCTTTTCCTACTAATTGCTGTTTATGTGTTTGGGAGCTTTTCCCCGAATAAGCCAACTTTCTGTAGCTGATTTCACGTGTGCAGAATTCTTCCTTGTATGGCCTTCTTCCCTTCGATTTATTTTCATCTTTGCCACATGATACATGGCGCCATTGTGCATGCCACTATTCTTTGCTTTCATAAGTTTATTAACATCAAATGATATGCAGTGAAAGCTCCTTTACACCCACCCGGCGCAGTGCTTCTCATTGACCACATGGGTCACACCTTGTTCTTGTGCCTAAATCTTCCTCGCATAGACAATAGTCACAACACACCTAAGACTCCACATGATCCGAGAGACATAGTTGTGGAACTTTCCTTGCTTGTTACTTGATTGACAGTCGACCCACAGAGCAAAAACCATCGCCTCATGAATACTTCAATTTCTTATAGAGTGGGCGATTATCATAATAGGTACATTCTAGTAACTGACTGCTTAAACATGTTTCAAATTAAGCATGACTTTTACTTATTAAATAACAACGTTTAAATATGAATCGTACTTTATCGGCCATCAGCTCTATAAGCTTGAAGAGGCAAGAGCTTGTGCGGTCGAATCTTAATTACAAGATGATTTGTCTCTGTTACGTCCATACTCTGGAATTGGGATTGTGCTTGTTCAAACCGAGTTAGCTCCCGCCACCACCAACGGAAAGCTAAAACATTTTGGGCATGCTCAACACATAAGTTCCATTGTTTGCTTTCAAAACGGGTGTGTACCTTGGAAGAAGTTTAAATGATTCGGGAAGAAGTTTTGATTAATCGAAAAGAGGAATTAGATTCAACGAAATCTCCCTTAGCACATCCATACATGCGTATAATTACACTTGGAAATATGGGAACTTAATTAGAGGAATTGATTTTTGAGGTCAATTTGAACTCAGAGCAATCTTAAATCAAAGAAAGAAGAAGACCATTGTGCTATAACGTTAAGAATAATGACGTTATTATTCAAGGCTCGCATAACTTTTGACAAACATTATAGCATAAAGTCTAATTCTTTTTTAAACTAATATTCTAAGTTCTAACGCACAAAAAAATGTGACGCTGCAATAAGAACGACTGTTGTTTTCTTATATTCGAGAGTGGGTAAGAGGTTAAAAATAGAATTGATTTGCAAATAGTACGGTGGAATATAGGGAACATCACTATTGTCTTTTGGCAACAAGTCACATAAATTAAATCTCTTGTAATTCAAAACTACTGTTTATAAAAGGAATATCGAGAAGTAAACATTGCGGTTGATGATATAGGGAGATACTTGGTCGATAGTCAATAGTAGAGAATACATATCCATACAGTGAGACAAGATAGGAGCTAAAAACAGACACGGTGCATGGGTTCCCTTACGAAATTAGCAAGAACTTCTATGATTTGACATTATTCTCAAATGATATTGTCATGATATTTTATACCATTGCAAAGCTTGAATCGCACATATAAAGTACAAGCACGTATGAGTGCCCGTGAAGGCACTCTAGGAATCATTCTTGTTAAGTCTATGAACCTTTGAAGCGAAATGATAGATTTTTACACAACCATAATTTCACTTCAATATGGAGTAATTGAAATGAGAAGTAACTATATTTTCATACTTCAATTGTTCTTCACTTCAGTACGGAAACTAATACGGCTTTGTTTGCACTTTGGTGAATCCTCACAAGTGTCGTAACACCATAGTTATAAACATCTTTTCTAACACGAGATTTACACGTGTTATTCACCTAAGGTTTTTAAGAACACTTTTTTTGGTTGGAAGATGAAGAAATCTTATTCTCTTGCATATTTACTGTAATGATGAACGATCAAATTGTCTCTCGTTCCGTTCATTTCCGCTCTTAATGCGGAGTGGCCCAAGCTAGTGATGAAACTTTATGTCGTCATTTAAGCAGATTCGAAAACCATAATCCTAACATTTTTAGGCAAAGTGTGAAAGGACGCACATAATATCACTGAGATCGGTTGATGTATTTTGCCAGTGAAAACCAATATTATAAAGAATCCTACCTAACTCAAAGAATCACGCCACTACTCCTTTAGCCTCCAAAATACATACTTAAGTACCTCAAGTTTCCTAAACTCATCTAATGATTGAAAGGAGCAATGTGGCTAATGAAAAACTTGTTGCTCTGTATCAATAAGCCTTAAAATAAAGAGTGGTCAAAAATCAAATAATTAGAAAGAAAAATAAATGTTAACATAGAGTGAGATGCTTTGCTTTAGCTAATCTGAAGCTTGCCAAATTATTGCCAAGTAAATGTCAATTACCTAATCTCCCTTTTAGTCCTTGAGTTCACTTGTCCAATTATCATAGCTTTTATTAAAGCGACGCCAAGTTAATTCCTAAAAAATGCACTCTCTGTACTCCTTTGGCATATATAAGTTCTCCTAAGAATTCTTCATGGTCGTAAATAATGATGACAACTTAGAAGCTAATTCTTGACCTGCTCACAATATTAATATGTTACAGAGTTTATGGAGACCTACAAAATCTTAAATCTAGAAAGTGGAGGAGCAGAGGTCAGGTCAATACTGAAAATTGCTTATCCAGGACCTCAACCTTAATTGTAGTTGATGCCACTGAACAGTGTCCAATGGGTTTCGGACGACTAACAACCACCAGTTCACCCATAAAACAGGCACACTTACGGACATAAAACGAGTAGAACACCTAGGAGATGGAGTCAAAACTGAAACAGGAAGTAGACTTGATCAATATAGCAATGAAAACCAGGAAATTGAATTCCCTAGTTCATTTAGGCGGACACAACTAGAACGAAACCAAACTTGGACTACGATTTTCTAGACTAAAAGATTGAAAATGGCGGTGATCACACTCAGTCAGGCTGAGTAACTGCTATATTAGCTCACCGTCTCGCCGCCTAAACCCAATATCTAGAACTTTCCCGAAAATTCATTTCAGCCTGCTTTCAAAACCCTACAACAAGCCCAAAACTGAATCTTTCTAGCTACACCACAATTCAGAATCAAAAACATACAAATAATAACAAATACCTGTTGAACTACTGTAGACGAACAACAGAGAAGTCGAGAGCATCTCGCCGGCGGTGGTTCCGGCTCCTAGGAAGGAGACGACAGTCGTTCGGAAATGGAAATGAGAAAGTTGACAAAAGAAAACCTAGACGTCGTCATTTTGTTGCAGGGAGGCATGTTTTAAGTCATTTTCACCGTACCCAGATTTGTCTCCACTCAACTTATGTAGATTTTGCTTTGTTTTATTGTATTTTAGTCAGAAGGTAAGGTTTGTCAAATTTAAATTTCACATAAATTTAGGACCTTGATATTATAATATTGTCTATAAATTTTCAGTGAAAGTTCGTAATTGATTTATTTCTTTTTATTGATTTCTTATATTTAGATCATTTAATAATATGTTTTTCGTGCATAGTAAGCACACACACTTTAGATTGTCATGTTAGGTTGAGTAGATATCTTGTGAAACGGTTTCACGAATCATTATCTGTGAGACTGATCAATTCTACCAGAATTGACAATAAAAAGTAATATTTTTTCATGGATAATCCATATAAAATATTCGTCTCACAAAATACGACACTTCAGACCGTCTTACACAAGTTTTTGATTGTTAGGTTTATAAGAGATGAAAACTTATGTAATTTTGTACATTTAGGCATAGTTTGGTACATGGAATAAGGGAGTGATTGATAAATAATCCTCCTTATCCTATGTTTGGTACATTTTTAAAAAGCCCATGATATTATCATGGGCCCTTGATAAATAATTTTTTAGAAGGATAACATATCCCTTCTATTAGGTGTGATAATTTTAGTCTAATGATAAAATATATTACAAATGACTTAATTACCCTCAATTTATAAATGATTTTTATAAATCTTGCTAGTATGTATAAATTAAAATCAAATAAATATTTTATTTATTTTTATATATTATATAATATGATAATTATATAAATGAATTTGAGATAATTATATAAATAATTTTTATAAATCTCTATAAAATTATTAGTATCACTCGATTAACCTTAAAAATTGATATTTGACTTGACTCACAAAATCAAGAGCTCGATTATCATATTATATAATATATAAAATTAGGTAAAAATAAATAAATCGTGCAAGCACTATCGACGCATGAACATATAAAAAATATGAACTCAAGCAACAACTTTGAAATTATAAAATTTATTATGATAAGGCTAATTTTGTCATTACAATCTAATATATAAATTTAATCACTCTTATTAAAATCATACCAAACATTAAATATAATATCATACCTCTTATTTATCCTTAACTTATCCTTATATTATATATCACATATTTATCCTATCATATGTACCAAACTATGCCTTAAACAGCACGATATACAAAAGCATACTAAGTAAAATTTCTAAATTGGGTAGGAAACATATTTTTGCGGCAGATAGTAGTAGACCAATAAAATGTTGATGAAGCTTAAAAATTTCTACATACCCTCGATGTGGAGTTCATGTGAAAGGAAGGGGACTCCTCTCCCCTCACCACTTCCCTGTAATCAAAACACGTTAAACGAACCAACACGTACACAATACTTCCGATTCAAACTCAAAACGACATGCAATCCATTAACAAGATAATTATTTTAAATTACGTCTTGCATGCTATGCAATCACATATATATATTGCAGTATACATGTGTATCAAACACAAAGTTCTGATTAAACACTCGATTCAAACCACCAGTTTCTGATGTTCTTGTACAGTCTTTCACGAGTTTATTCGACGAGAATGTGAAAAAGATCTACAGTTTCTGATGTTCTTGACAGTCTTTCACGAGTTTATTCGACGAGAATGTGAAAAAGATCTTACTTACTCCGACGAGATTTTCTTGATACTTCTATCATGCAAGAAGGCGCAACTTCTTTATCCTTTGCAGTCGATTCAGGATCAGTGATTTCCAATGGCTCTTGTTTAACGACTAAATTGGCTACTGTAGTCGATCTTGGCTGACTAACTTCTTTTGAAGGATCTTGAAGAAGCATAGCCCCGAGACCTATCTCGTTTTCAGGTATAAAATTGCATTTCTGGTAAATGAACAAATCGTCGTACAAAGGGTTATCTTGTTTATTTGGAAATCTGGTGTTCATGATCTCTTGTTCTTTTGAGATATGACATAGCTGATTGAAGAACCTTTCCATTGGTGATGGGGTAAACTGGGGAAGCTTGGTTCTCTTCTTCTTCTTAACTTTATCGGCGTTCCAAAACGAGAGCATTTCTATTTCCTCGAGCACTAATTTCTTAGCCGCTGTGGATCACGAAAACGAAAAACTTTTCAAAGATCACCTGCCTGGAAATGTTTTTAAAATGCATGTTTACGATATATATATATATATATATATATATATCGTGAGAGAATTTAAAAAATAAGTGCCCGATAACTTTAGCTTTTCTGTACGTACCAGCTGGTACAAAGAATCTGATATTATGAACACATTGAATCTCGTGATATTTTTTAAAAAAATCAGACTGTACTTAAATCTTTACATATATCTACCAAAAATAAATTAAAATTAGAATTGACTTGAATCTATATAAATCTTTGAGTGAGTTTTATGTGAGACCGTCTCACGGGTCATAATCCGTGAGACGGGTCAACTCTACTCATATTCACAAGTAATGCTCTTAGCATAAAAAATAATACTTTTTCATGGGTGATCCAAATAAGAGATCCGTCTCACAAATACGACCCGTGAGACTGTCTCACACAAATTTTTACCTAAATTTTTTTTAAAAAAATGGGCTGGCCTACAGCCTAAGACTGGCCAAACATAGGTCCGTCCTTGATTATAACTCAACGTAGCAGTTCTATGACTTAAACCTAGTCGGAACAAAGCGGGAACATAGGGGATAAAATTCTAGTGTGGAATATTGATTTTTTTTATTTTAAAAAAATAAATATAAGATTTGACTTCCAAGACAATTTTCGATGTTAAAACCATAAAAAATATTTATTTGTGGAAGGATATTATTTACCATCTTCATTTATTTCTTCATGAATTTCATTCTCAAAGAGTGTAGATGGAGATTTCAAGGTTAACCCAGTATGAAAGTGATCTTCAATTCCAACAGAACTCTGCCCATCACCGCGAGCGACAGCCTTTCCCTTTCCCTTCGATGTTGGTTCTTGATCTACTCGAACTGGGTCCAATCTATCCTCTCCAAAAACAAAGAAACCCGGATCCACTTTCTTGTCAGGATTGTTTTCTTTGATTAATAAGGTCGACGGTTTTATGTAGTATGACATTGGATTTATCGGATGATTAGTAGTTTCAGTAACCTCGGCTTGTTTCGAAGAACTAGTAGAACCCGATTTGCTCGAGTTCGCCTTCGATTTGCATGAGTTGCATACTACAGGTTTTGTGGGGTTCATGCTTCTCCAAGTTGAGGAACCTGTTTCATTCAAACTAGTTAATCCACTTAGAAATGTGCTTGAACAAAAGAAAAAGACTAACTTCAACTTGACATGCATGCACCACAAATATTCAAAACATAAATTATCCCTAAAAATTTAAAATTAAAGTCCAAGTTTATACTCAAAGACATCAAGACATGCACATTAAGCAACCTGCCAATTGTTGCCTTAACTAAAAAAAAAAAATCAAAATTTTAGATATAATTTTTTTTAAAAATTCAAACTTTTACCCTATAGAATTTACCCTTTTTAATTTTATGTCTCGGCCTTCATACGAATTTATAGATCTACCCGATCGGAATCGAGTGACATGTAAATTTATACAGACCAAAATTTTTTTTTCGACGAAAATTGAACGAAACCAACTCACATGCAAATCCACATTTCGAGCAAGGCCACTGTCTTCTCATGATTTCCGATCTCTGAGTACTAAAACATTAAAAAAAAGGTAACCGGAAATGACTTCGTTAAAATCAGGACAAATTAGGGTTTTTCATATATATTAAACCAGAAAGCAGATTTTTTTATATTTTAATTTGCAGCCATTGCTGAAGCATAAGAGCAGCATGAAAGTAAGAACAAACCTGAGAGAATACAATGTGCAGCTTATAATTCTTTGAGAGTTTTGAACTGAACAGAAGATGGAAAATATAAAGCAGGGCTGGCGTTTGAGTGAATTTAATTGCTTTGTTTTGTTTTGTTTTGTTTTGTTGTGCCTAGTTGTTTAACATTGTATTTCCTTGTCCATATGTAATAATATTCATGCAATATTACCATGCATGAATACAATTTTCAAATTTTATATTTTTTGGTAAGCTGATACATGCTTAATTGTAAAATAAATAAAAATGTGTGTATTCAAGTAGATTAATCAAACTTTGGGGTACATAAAATTAAATTTTCAAATTGATTTGGTGAATGATATAAAAATAATGAGATAAAAGCAAGAATTTTGTTGAACCCCTTAAAAGCTAAAGCAAAATAAAAACAAAAAATGAACCACGATGTTTCCGCCAGCCACGTTTACCATTTTGCATGCATGCATATTTTAATATTTATATTATTCACTACAAGAAAATTGATCTATAGTGACGGGAAATGTCGTCATTAAATGTCCAAAACCCGTCATAAATTAATTTTAATGACGGGAAATTTCCCGTCATATACCTTCATTACTGCCCTCCTAGGTAAAAGTAATTAATGACGGTAAAGAGATCCCGTCATTATTGGTATAACATATTTAGCGATGGGATTATACCGTCATTAAAATGAATATAAATGACGAAATATTTCGTCATTATACTACCATTTGCCTCTCATTAAATAATATTTTAATGACAACACATCTCCTCATTATATCATTATTTACCTCTCACTGTAAGTTATTTTATTGATGAAATTTACTATAATTATTAGTTATTAACCCCTCACTAAAAATAGATTTAACTATGAAATTATCTCTCATTAAATCATTAATTACCCTCATTAAAAAAATTTATAATTGTGATGTTATTATTATATTAAAGATAGCATTATTAATAAAATATGAAATATTGAACAAGTAAGTTTTTTGAACAAAATATTTTATATAAACAACTGCATCCATATCTCTTCATATATTCAAAATTTACAGAATTTCGATTTGTTCCAAAACATGAGTTCCATTTTGATGGATACTTGAAGTGTTTCCTAATATCTACTCCTTGAAGCACAAAAATATTTGAGGACCATAAATGGTGATCACTTAGTAGTTGCTTCAAAATATCATAGACAAATTTCCTAATCAATGCTTGAATTCTTCTAATCATCTTTGAATCACGACATCAGATTAAGGCAGCGTGTCATCTGTAAAACATAAATAGAAAAAATCAATTAAAATAAAGATGTAATTCAAACATAAAGTAAGAGTGAAAACTTTGTTAATGTCGAAGGTTCTAAACAAAACATCTTGAAAACAATGATATATTATGTCAAACACATGTGAAGTAAATTTTTAAATAATTAAAAAATAAAGTCTATATACATGTCAACACAATGTGCCAAAGTTATAAGAGTAGCAGTTTTTAGTCAAAATATCTGGATATGAAGAATTAACTAAGAGCATCCTTCAGCTTGAATCAAAGAGAAAAGAAATAAAACCATAAAATAGTTATACAGCTGATGACATTGTCAACTAAATGGACACACAAGGTAAAGTTAGCTTTCTTGGAAAAAGATTAGGCTTGAAATGTACAACCGCGAGTCACATGTCTTGAGCGCAAATAAGAAGGATAATGACTAAACATATGTGTCTATGATTACTTGAAATACATTCTATACAAATTTTACGCTGCAATAAATCCTAAGTGTCTATGTGTGGTTTAAAAATATACCACTGATGCTTTATGGCTTATGTTATTCTTTTCTTTTTTCTTACCAGCACCAAATGTGGAGTTCTATGGTTTGTATTCATAATAAAATATGGAATTCAGACTATAGGAGTATCCAACATGTCAAGACTCCTTGTGTGTTACATTACACATGGATCGGAGCTAAATAATACTTCCCTATTTCTGAATTCCATTATTGATCTCGTAACAGCCCCATTTTATGGATAAATTTTCTTTGCAGGACATCAAAAAAATTATGACCAGATAAAAATACCAGGTTGATTAAGTCATGTAAACTATGTTGCAGAAGCAAGAGGTTTCAGCATACTGTTCATGCATGCTTCTTATCAATTTCCCAAACCTAGTTACTGTTCTAGTCGAAGGGTAAAAGAGGAACTCAAATTGACTAATATTCCATATATATATTTCATAAAAACAGACTGAAATTTTCTCATATTCAAACGCAAATGAAGCTTCAATCCTTAACATTAGGAAAGCAACAATAAAGAACGATTTCCCACTACAGGAACATAGATTCAACAGACTGTCAAACTCACGTTTTTAAGTCCAAATAGGACTGCTCTTCAATGGAGGTAAGTTTTTTCTCTGAAGATTCTGGAAAAGAAAAACATGGAGTGAGTGATGCCGGCAATATTGGTCTCTTTTAAGTATAACCATTTTAAAGTAACAAGCCTATATCTACCAAAAATAATGATAAAAAAAGTAAAGAAATAAGTTCTGGAATGCATTGTAGAGAAATAAATATTTTTTTTAAAAAAAAAACAACACATATTAGAGAATACATATATACGATGTCTACCAGTTTCTTCAAAAAACTCCAGGAGGTATATGTATAAACTCATAGCCGTTTTTGATAGCAAAGGAAGACTTCAATATGACAAAGCTCATAAAACTTCATTAGGACTTCATATTGTTATGTTTCATGAAAAATAAACATGATTAGTACAGAATGAACACAACCATTTTCGTAGACAAAATATCATCAAGCGCATGTAAATTTATTAGGATAAATTTCCTTAAAACTAACGAGTATAATCTTCTAGAAAAACAACTCATCTGTGAGAATTCAGATTTATGATGAAGATTTTTTTGTCCTTTTCAATTATCGTATACAAATTCAAGGTTTACACAACAGGAACTTCCAGCATGCAAGCCTATTCTTACTCTTAAATGGGTAATTCTTTTAAAAAACTAAAGGAAAAAGAAAGAAAAACATGCTAAAATATAATAGTGTTGGAGACTTAATTTTTGATGGAAAAGACTTAGCACTCTTGAAACCAAAGAAAGAGAGAAATAATAGTAAATTAACCCAACCCATCACCAAATGAGAGAAGGAAATGAAAAAGAAATAAATTCCAAATAACTCAAGATGAACCACCAGCGGAGATAACTGGGAAAATTACATAAGTTGTTGACTATGGTACTTTAAAGAAGAAAACATATCAAATGTATACACTAAAAAACTTTTTAATGGGATCAGATTTTAAAAAGTGGGGTGGTAAAGGACAGATATTACTGAATCAAACCAAAAAATTCAGATTTCCCGGTTTCGGTTGAGAATAATTGGAAAGTTAGCATAAACACACCCTTGTCTGCTGGAGTATCAATCAAATGTTTCAAGTAATAAAGAGAGCAAAGTTGAGAACCTAATCTTCATCTGCGTGTTACATACATGATACAACAATTTAGACGGTATATTTCTCATACAGTGCCGGACTTTATCGGCTGTTTATTTTAATAAATAAATTAAAGCAGCAAGAACATTATCTTCTATACTTCACCAATAACTAACTATTGAATAAATTAAAGCAAGAACATCATTGATATCTGGTATGATTGGGTGAAATTCTGGAGGTAAATTTCAGAGAAACGAGAGAGAACCGAAAAAATAAAGTAAATTTCATATTCAGAATGAGTATAAACCTCTCTCGGAGAAACGGATGGCAGAGTGCAACCTTACACAAATAAACAACCGATATTGTCTCATTACACAAATAAACGCGATGGCGGAGTGCAACCTTACACAAATAAACAACGCGATGGCGGAGTGCAACCTTTTCACTGAGAGAGGCAACCTTACACGTCTTCCACAAACGCCGCCGCTGGAATTTTTCTTCTCTCAGTCGCACCGATTATGAGAAAGAACCGAGATTGAGAGATAATCGATTGTGAGAGGCAGAAAAATCAGTATGTGAGAAAAAACGTCGAAGTCGGAGGGGAGGGGAGGGGAGGGGGAGGGAAGGGAAGGGAGAGGAGGGTTTACCCAAATTAATTGAAAGTGAGAAATATAATTGTATTTGGGGTAAAAAATATTTTTAATTTTTTAATAATAAAAATAAAAATACATTGTGTAGGTGCCTAAATTCTGTAGGAGTAATTGGAGGGAAATAATTTTATATATGGCGCCTAAAATTTGTAGGCAATTATGATGGGGATTTTTTTTGTAATCAAATAATGACGGGATTAGTTATTTATAGCTACGAAATTGAGAATTCGTCACTAATAATTTAACTCTTTAATAATGGTTTTTTTTACCCTCATAAAAACTTCAAAAATTATGTTTTTAGTGACCCATTTTTCATACCCTCATTAAATTTTTGTCATTATAAATCAATTTTCTTGTAGTGATTGGCGATATAATGGAACATGACATAAATTTATTTGTGAAATGGTCGTGCGTTACGTTCCCATATTCCGCGTATTCTTCTTTATATTGGCTTTTCCTCGTGTGCTAGTTTGGAATCATATGAACCAAGCAGGGGCGGAGCCAGAAATATTACTCTGTCCGGGCTAGAATTTTTAACTCTATAATCTTTTAATATTTTAAATTCATCTACCCACCCTGCTAATATCATATTATTTCAAAATTATACAAAATTTACATATGATTTTTTTTAAAAAAAATTGAGCCACCCGGGCTTTAGCCCGGGTATGTAAGTACATAGCTCCGCCCCTTCAACCAAGTCTTCGCAATCAACTCTCAAAAGCTTTCGGGCTGTAATAGATTGTGGTTTTGGATGTATTAATCGAGCTGCAATTAACTGGAATGGGTTAGAATTCAAGGTGAAATCCAACCAAACGTCGATTTGCGTCACTAACAGTAGTAATCCAACTAGCATATGCATATTCTTCTAGCATATATAATAGAACTCGGTGTGGAACAAGGGCAAAGGAATCTGTCTTCTTTAAACATCCGAGAACTCTTACGATGGTTTTGGATCCTCTGTTGTATTGAAAACACAACATCTAGTACTGTGCACTTTTATACGAGATGACCATATGATCATCTCGTTTAATCTGACAAATTTTAAAATTTATTTCATATGATGTGATGTTCACAAGATGATCATGTGATCATCTCGTGTAAAAAATGCACAACACCAAATGCAGTATTTTGAATACATCAGAAGATCCAAATCCGGGTTACAATAGCTCTCCGATGTTTAGTGCTAGCTAGTATTTACGGCTGCATCTAGAATCGTTGCGAGCAGAAAAAACAGTTTGGGTCTTGTACAATGCATATCGTTCATTAGAAAATATTTTAAATCGCACAGTAGCCTAAACTTCATGGTTCGATTGCTCTACCTATTAGGGACAATTATTGCACCTCAACACCGAATCGAATTTTCAAATTAATTCATTTCGGTCTGTTATTTTGGTTGAGCGATATTCTGTTCACTAATAGACCGTAATTGATATATGATCTTTTGGTTTAAAAATAACTCGATAATTTTTATTTTCTTCATTCTCTGAGTTACTTAACTAGAAAAATTCAGTATTTCCAAAATTTTGCGACAAAGAATTATTTTTCAAATTTCATACTTATTCAATGTTCAGTTATTTTTAAATAGAAAAATCGCAAAACAAGCCCAATAATAATTGTATATCAATATCATCAAAAATTTCAATCAATTGATTATTATTCCAAAAATCTGCAACACTAGACTTCTAGGGTAAAAATTCAAACTTCAAAATTCATATACATCATGTGACAATATTATTGCAACTCAAATAATCAAAACTAAATATTCAACATAATTTTAGAATCATCGAATTTTTATCTCGAAATTACATAATTTCATAACATACGACAATAAACAATCAATACACAATAATGAATTATGATCTGTGGGAGTTGTTTTATTTTTAATTTTTAAACACGAGACTAAAAAATAAAAATAAAATAAAACCGATAAAAAATTTGTTTTATTTTTAATATGGGCCGTAAAAAATTTTATATTTAAAAATACTAATTTTATTTTTTTTAAAATAATCCAACCACCGTAACCCAAAGAGGACTCCGCCCCTACCACTTTGTATTGTCACCTTGATTCCTAAAATAGTATGAACTTCTCTTTTTTCAATGATGGATAATCAATATATCACTACTATATCAAACAGATACATGCACCTGTTTCTCTCTACCTAGCAAAATTCGAAATCAATTATACAAATCGATATGTTAGGCTTCAAATATATATATAAATATATATATATATATATATATATATATATTTTTTTTTTGTTGACAATAAACATGGACAGGTGAGACATGGGATATAGTCCAGGTAGTCTCATCTCTCTCTCCTTCCTTACGTAGTAGAATCGAGGGGCCAGATGTAATAAAAATAAGAGTAAATTTTTTGTGAGATAGTCTCAAGAATCTTAATATGTGAGACAGATCAACTTTAAAGATATTCACAATAAAAAATAATACTCTTAGCATAAAAAGTAATATTTTTCATTGATGACTCAAATAAAATATATGTCTCACAAAATACGACACGTAAAACCGTCTCACACAAATTTTTGCCTAAAAATAAATATCCATGAAAAAATTTATAAAATAATTTGGATGAACATTTTTTTTTTATTTTAAAAATGACATCTCAAATATATTTAAGGTTTAAAAAATGAATGAGTCTCATGTGAGATCGTCTCGCGGATCTTAATATGTGAGACTGATCAATCCTACCGATATTC
Source organism: Primulina eburnea (assembly GCF_022965805.1). NCBI lineage: Eukaryota > Viridiplantae > Streptophyta > Magnoliopsida > Lamiales > Gesneriaceae > Primulina > Primulina eburnea. Next base: position 15,593,075 of record NC_133103.1, read on the forward strand.
ACAATAAAAAATAATACTCTTAACATAAAAAATAGTATTTTTTTATTGATAACCTGAATAAAAGATCCGTCAAACAAATACGATCTATGCTATCATACCTAAATTTTGATCTTGAAAAATACTCCTAATCATTGGTAGGCTACAGCTATAATATCAAATCAGAATATATTCTGCCAAATTTAACTTTCTAAATATTACGTGTTTATCTAAAAATATATATATAAATAACCATTTCCTCGATTCCTCCCGAGCACAACAGCGCTTGCTTCGTACCGATTTAGCAGAGAAACATCACTCTCTGTTTACAGACATACACCTATACATATATAAATTGAAGAAGGGCCAGATTGAGAGAAAGAGAGCCTCTGTGTGGAAAGAGGAAGAGAGTTTGGTTGGCGCAGATGCTGTTGTGGAAATGGGGAAAGCTCACAACAAGAGACTGCCGGTTGTGCAGCATCAACAGTCTGATGGCAGCGCTGTTTCTACGGCGACCTTACTCTGCCGGAGATTTTGGCTGACACTCTTCACTCTCAAATGCGCCGTCGTGTTATTGCTCGGTGTCGCTGCTTTTCTTTCTGCCGTTTTATCTATCCTCCCTATTCGTTATCGGCACGCTGGGTTTGATGCCAAAGACTCCATCAAGCTAGCTGGTAAATTGATGCGTAAAGAACTTTTCTTGCCTATGTTTGTGATTCAATTTATTGAGGTTTTTGGAGCTAGGGTTCGTTTTGTGGTTTATAGATCTGTCTCCGTGTGTGTGTTATTTTCTTTACTTTTTGAATCTGAGTTTTTGTGGTGATTAAGGTTATATCGTCTATAGCCTGGTACTAATTTATTTCAAGTACCGTGTATATTTATTTTTAGGGATTTTGTTGATATCATAATTTACTTGAATTTCACCTAATTTTTCGTGGAAAACAGCGAATTTTACTGGGGAATTCGAATCGCATTATTCGACTTTCTTTCACTTACACGTGTAGTTATCATAATGTTCTAAAGTTATTTGAAGTTTGGGAATGTTGTTACCTAGAATTTCCGCCTGTGATCCATTTGAGTTTTCTTTCACCAAGTTTCAGATTATCTGTTATTTGTTCTGTGTTCTCTATTCTAGTGAGACCGAATGTTGAATTTACTTGTGGAGCCAGATATAGAAGTTGGTTTGGTAGGTAAATTCTAGCTGAGCAACATCATAGCCCGTATAAAATTTGATATAGAGGGAGGACTCTTGCTAGTGTGATAACTTGGCTTGTGGTGGGGTCGTTCTATCAACCTGTAGTTGTTTGTTTATCAGTTATTCAAAGATATGGGAAACCGTTGGTTTGTTTGTCCAAGACTTGATCAATTCGGAAAACAAATTTGGGGTGTTACATTTATTTTCATACATTTGAACAATTTGTCTAGTGGATGACATTGTAATAAAGTTTGGGATAATTCTCTGGAAAAAGTTGTGTGAGCAAGATCTATACAGACGTGAGACATGAACCAAAACAAAAGAGTTATGGCGGGACATAAAGCTGAAAACAGAAGAGTTATCTTGTCATTCATCCATTTGTTGATATTTGAAGGGGGCTTTGCCAGGAATGAAAGAACATAAATGGTTTTATGAAGGTTTGATTACTGAATCACTTTCCATTGCCATGTTCTGGATTGGTAAGATAATGAGATTCGTCTTAACATCTGATTCCGGACAAACCTGAGGAGTATATGATTGGCAGGCTTGACTATTTTGTGTACATATTTTCATTTGAAAAAAGCCGATATGCAATTTTAAAATATTGTCCGCTCCTTCCATCAAAAACATAAAACGAAAAATGCCTTTTGGGAGGATAGGAGAATGTAGTGTATTTTTTATTTTACTTGTTGAAATAGGCTGTTGTTATATTATGTAAAACTTTTTTGCTATAGACATTGGTGATGTCACACCATACTAGTTTAAGTATTTTAATGGCATGTAAATTATTTTAATATTTTAAAAAGATAATGTATTGAATTAAGCTATAACAAAATAATAGATTTGGGAATTGTTGAAAAGTTTAAAGAAAAGTTTTGAAAATGTAATATGATATAAAAATGAGATAAGTTAATTTTTTAGGTGGTTGTATTGAATCCTGTAAAATTATTTTTTTTAATTATTTTGTTTTGAGAAAATGAAGATGTTAAACAGCATTACCATGACATTGCGTCGCTTTTTAGATGTGATTTTAAGACATGATGCACACCACTGATTCATGGAGTTCCATTATATGTCTTATACTGCTTAGTATGTATTTCTTTCTTCTTGTTAACTGACTTGAGGCTTGGCATATTTTGAATAACACAGGGTCATAGCTTAAATTCTATGGATTCATTTCTTTTCCTGTTCACGGAGTTCAATTAGATGAGTGACATTTTTATTGATAGAATTAGTAAAGCAAATATAGGGACAAAACAAATATGAGATAATTGCATGGTTATGATCACATAGTGCAAATTGGGCTATTTTTCATTTCTTTTATTGGAAAATCTGTCTCGTCTGTATTTTCTGTACTGTCCATAGCTCTGATACCGTGCCAGGGCTTTATGTTTCGGTTACACAAAGCCAAAAACCAATAAATTACTATCGTGGCATATAAATTTCTGGTGCTGCCTGAGATGCTTCCGCTTACGGTCCTAATGCCTCTCTTGTGTCCCTGTTTTTGTTTCAGCCACTGTTCAAGCATACTTTGAACTTCATAAACCAGTTTCAGAATTTATTCCATACATAAGAAGATTAGAATATGATATCAATGGGGAGATAGGTGTCCCATACTCAAAGGTTCGCTTCATATATTATATGTACCATTTGCATTTTCTATCAATCAACAAGAGAGAAGAGTGGCTTTACAATCTCTTATTTTCTTCAGGTCGTTGTTCTTTCCATGCACCAGGCCAGTGTGTCGGATCCGACCAATGTGGTGTTTGGATTCCTTTTTGATTCAATCGATAGTTCAATGTATCCGGTGTCCTTAAGTCTGCTCAAGTCGTCCTTAGTAGATTTGTTTCTTCAACAATACAACTTGACATTGACCTCTTCAATTTTTGGATCTACATCTTCATTTGAAATTTTGAAATTTCCTGGTGGGATCACTATTATACCAGAGCCAGCTGCAATGATCTTACAGATACCTCAGATCCTGTTTAAGTTCACTCTCAACAGCTCAATTTATGATATAAAAGAAAATATTTTGGAGCTCAAGGAACAGCTAAGGATGGGATTGCAGTTGATGCCCAATGAGGTAATTTTGCATTTATCTTGTGGTTCCCTATATTCTAGATGGTATCAGCTGCTGCTTTTAATGAAACGATTGCACCATCTGTCATGTTGGAAAAAAAAAATTTGTTGTGGGGTTTGGCATCAGGTGATGATATCTTCTACCTTGTTTATATGTAGTGCGTAGTCAGTCTGGTACCTCATTTATTGATTTTGTAATAACCCTTTTTCTGGAAGTTACAGGCCAAATGAAAATGATCGTCCACTGAGGTTTGTTTTATCATTTATGGGATGCACAATGACACCTTTTTAGTAGCTACAATGGGCTTGTAGTTGAGTCGTTTATTTCTTCGTATGATGTGTAATTTCCTGTCCAGTTTGCCTCTCGAATAAAGCAGTCATTTATTTGGACTCCAGACTGATTTTTGAATCACATTTTTATTTTTGAGAAAATCTTTATTTTGTTATTTTCTCCCTGGCGCAGGTAGTGTTAATACATGTAACCAACAATAAGGGCTCCACAAAAGATCCACCAGTTACGCTTGAAGCTTCAGTTGTGTCTGACATAGGAACTTTACAGCCACAAAGATTGAAACAGATAGCACGAATAATTGCCAGATCCCCTCCTGCAGAAAATCTTGGCCTTAATCATACTGTCTTTGGCAAAGTCAAGGAAATTAGCTTATCCTCATTTCTAAAGCATTCACTTCATGCACCAACACCAACTCCATCTCCTTCCCCATCTCCATCTCCATCTCCATCTCCATCTCCGGAGCATATCCCATTAATGGCACCATCATTTTCTCCATCCTTTCCACCTAAATTTCAGCATTCGCTCTCACCTTGTCCCAACTGCTATACCTCTTCACCATCTGATGCTGGCCAGATTTTCGCCCCCAGTCCACCTCCAATATCTAAATCCCCTGAACCTTCAGTAGCTCACAGCAATCAACGTCGCATTACCACCGATCCACCTGGTTCTTCGCCTACTTCTCATCCTAGCCAAATATGTCCTGATTTGTCCCCTTCTACCCACTTTGAGCCACCTCTTGCCGGTCCTGCACGACATGTTTCTCGAAGTCTTTCTCCACTGGCTTCTATCTCACATGCTTCTCGAGGTCTGGATGAAAGGAGTGAGAACAGTTTCATGTCTACACCACATGTTTCATCGTCCTTCAAATCTACGTCATGTAAGTCTCATTTGCTTAGCATCTATATCTCTTTTTTTGGGTGAAAATCATCTTTCATGCCTATCCACGTAGGTGCTGTGAATCTGGCACGATATATTAATCTGTTATATGTATAGCTAATACTGGTAAATATCTAGTTTTTAGATGATTGTGCTACTGCATTACTCGATCAACCACCCCATACAAGGGGAAAAAGAGAGATCAGGGGAGTTATATGTAGCTTCTCCAGCCTTTTATACCTATAACGAAGTCCATCCTAATTAATATTATGGCATGAATTCTGCATTCGAGGAACCCAACATGCTTGCTAAGATACCTTTCTTTTATAGGTACCATCTGCAAGTTAATCTGGTGGTTCTGCTTAACTGGGCTCTTGGCGTTTCTCCTCATGGGGACACCATAATCGTTGGCTGCACGAATTATTGTAGTGTAATGGTTGCTCGCACTTTTTTTTTGGCTTTGTGGCAAAAAAGTGATTGAGTTTAGCCCGGAAGTGTACATGAAGTAGGAGAGTTGGAAGCCAGAAGGTGGTGAACGTAACTGTTAATCCTAACGCATGCATGTTATGGCGTTGTTCTTCCCCAAAGGGGGGGAATGAGTAAATGGCCAAACATAACTCTTTTGCGCAGTTCTCCGAAAGAACGAACTGTAAAACATTTGGGTTCTTTCTGAAAAAACATGCGTGATGTATTACAGATGTATCGACGCACGTAAACCCGCGAAATACAATAAATATATGTTTAAATGTTCGATTTATTCATCATGTTTTGGAACGTTTTATTCACACTGGTTTTGTATAGATTTTTCGTAAATATTTTTAAATATGTATTCATAAAAATTATGAAAAAAAACACTTCTATATTATATCATTTCATATTTTTTTTTTGAAAAAATCATTTCTGCGTCCTCGAATATTACTGCTGATCCATCTCTGAACAAGTTACCGCTATTGTCATATAAGGGGGCGTTTGGTTTGGGTGATAAGGTGGGTTTATTTTTTTTAACCCACCTTATCACTCGTTTGGTACGCGTGATTATTTAACCAAGTCAATACCTCCTATGAATGATTAGGTTATATTAGGTGGGTTAAATAATACCTCCTCACCCCTAGGATTATTTATCCAACTCTTAATCTTTCCTATTTTCCAATTTTACCCTTCTCCTATATCCAAACTCACCACCACTTCCCGCCATGACCGACGCCACCGACCACCGACCGCCGCCGTCGGACCGCCGCCGTCGGACCGCCGCCGACAGCCAGCAGACCTCTGCCGCCGCCGGACCTCCGCCGTCGTCATCGCCGGAACGCCGTCGTCGCCGGACCGCCGCCGGAGTGGAAGAAGAAAAAAAAGAAAGGGCAATTTTGTCTTTTCATCAAAAAATTCAAAATTATCCTACACTTAAAAATCATACCAAACATAACACCATATATTACATTCCTACAACAATCATTTTCTTTATCATTTACTTACTAATCATTAGTTTATTTTATCCTCCAAACCAAACGCAGCCTAACTGAATTTCATTTAGGATATCGGTTTCCATCCATTGGATATTTTATTTTTACGTAAAGTCTTACGAGATTTTTTCCGTGGAGCAATTTTGTAATAGGAATGTCTGGTTTAGTTTAACTCATGAAAAAATATTATTTTTACGTAACAAGAAACCAATTCGGTGTAATCTATATAATCTATATAATATCTACACAATCCACCGACGCTAGTTGAGCCAAAATATTGCTGGAGCTCAAAAGCTGAAATATAGAATTTTCCGATAATCTTTATTTTTTAAAATAAATTTATTGTCTTTATGATTTTTATTGTCTTATGATTTAATCGTCAAACATCTACCGAAACAAAATATCAGATTAAAATTGGCAATCTCGATCGTTTTCTCAAGTTCAAATATATGATGCCGCTTTTGTAAAATTATATTATATATTAATTAGTTTCTTCTTTAAAAAGTAAACACGACACGGCATGATACGACATGACAATTCTCCCCACTTATCGACTACATATGTCAAAACAACGTCATTTTATAGGACTTGGACAACCAATGTGATACATATGGCCCAAATAATCTCAATTTAAGATATTTTAGATTCTTTATGTTTTTTATCAGAAGATTTTCTTCCAAATCTATCTATGTTGCCTCCTGCAAGTAATTATTTATGCAGGGAGATTGAATGCCCATTCAATATATAGTTTGAGGGAGAAAAATAATATAGTTGAGAAAATAAAGAAATCCATCCACATTTAAATAAGTGAAATATATATTTAGACTAATAATATTCTTGCTCCACTTTGTGTTATTTAGAGTCCACTTGATATATAAAATTTATACAAAAACTCTTGTGAGACGGTGTCGTGAGACAATTTTATGTGACATATCTTCTATTTGGATCACCCATGAAAATTATTATTTTTTATTATAAATATGAACATAATTGAATCCTCTAACAAATAAAGGTCTGTAAGTTCGTCTCAAAAAATACCTACTCTAAAATATATTCACTACATGAAGTGCAAATAACAATGCTCTTATTATTATTGAAAAAAATTAGTCCACTTTTATTCTTTAGATTATTTTTCTCAGAAGCTATTATTGGAAAAAGTTCATTTTTTTTGGGTTTACTAGCAAACAAACGTTGATAAAATATTTTTTAATAAAAACTTAAAATATTTAAAAATAATTGTTTTAAACAATATATTTAGTTAATCAAATAGCGTATTTTAAAAAAGGTATCATAGCACTACATAAAAAATACTAATATTTTGACACTAACATTGTGTGTAAATTAATGGATACAAAATGAATTTTTTTTACAATCAAAATTAATTTAAAAATTATTGTTAATAATATATATCTATATACATACATACATATATATATATTATTAGAAATAAATAAAATAAAATTATAAATATTGGATTATTTAAAATAATTTTAGAAATAACTTTTAATCTTTACTTCTTTAAAGTAGAAGAGGAAACTTAAAAATGATGGGGTATTTTAGATAGAGTAAAAAATGTTTTACCACCCACGTCAAAGAGTACTCCAAAACATTCTCCCCTGATTAATAAAAATAGATATTTGAGGTGAGTCTATCTCGTGATGAGAGTAGAATTTTCGTTGTGTTTGTATAAGATGATCTGTCGATTGTCTTACTGTAAAATAAAAAAATATGGATGAATTCTATATTTTTTTGTTTTCAAATGAGATGATTGATCGATCATCTTATACAAAACAAAAATCGAGAAATCTATCTCTCGCTGTAGCAAAAACTTACCCAAATATTTGACACGACAAAACAAATTAAATTACAAGGATCTTTCCTTTATCATGCAAATTACAGTTAATGGTATTAAAATATTAAAAAAAAAAAATACTTTCGCGTTCCTACATTTGGTGGACATTAAAAAGTCAAACAAAATTAATTTTCTAACGAAATATACGGTATTAGATTATATATACTAGTAAATTATGCACACACGTTATATGTGTGAAATTATAATCATAATTTATATAAGTTTTTTTAATATTAATAAATAATTACTTTTATGTTTAATTAATAATAATTGACATAAATTAATGAAAAATTGTAGTGCAATTTGAAAGGGTAATTTGAAAATCAGTTGCAATAACAATATTGAGAAAATTTTTTGGTACAAGGACAATTTGAAAACAAAAAATAATATATTCTAAGTGTCAGATTATTATATAATAATATAATAATATTGATTCATAAATTTATTTTATTGCGAAAAACAGTGGGGTCAAAATCTGTAACAAAAGTGAAAAGCCTATATTTAGAAAGAGAGTTATCTCTGTTTGACTAAAACTCTCCAAGATCTCCAACTACCTCATATTTAAACGAATCAAGCGAGTCACTTTCATTCCCCATATCGGAGAAACATAAAACTCATCGGACCACGGCACGCCGTCGGAATCTATCTTCTTTTGGTTCATTTTTTTTTTGTCGTTTGGTGTGACGATAAAACATTAACTGATTATTTATTTTTTGTTTATCCAATATTTGACGCAGAAAGATTAATCTAACTCAATATTATCTTATATTATACATCATTAATCATATGACTCGTAAGTAAAACAATGCCTTAATTTTGATTTCATCTAATGATTTGAGCTATATTATTGTTTAATATTTAAATATGTACAATATAAGTAATTATTTTAAAACTTTGATATATTTGACATATTTAAATTATTAAATTAAAAATAAAAATAAACTAACAAATATGCTTAAAATACTCAGTGATCAATATATCAAGTTAAACAAACTAAAATAATGTTTCAATCAACTATCAAAATTAAAACAAATTTATTTCATATCAGAATTTAAGATGTATTTTAATGATCAAAAAAACGACATCATCATCATTATTATTATTATTAATATTATTATTGACAAAATTCTAATTAAATCTCAAAATATAAATATTTTTCTAGTAGTTATATAATGTGAAAAAGAATGTACAATAGGCTTTTAAATAAAAGGAAGTAATCTTGATAAGTAATTAGACAAAATATAAGTTGAAGCTTGTTATTAACAAATTATGAAATGAAAATTAAGTAGTGTTACAATAAATAGGTTATGAATAAAAGTTGAGTAATCTTGAAGATTATATTTCATTTAGGCATAGTTTGATACACATGATAAGATAAACATGTGATAAATAATATAAGGATAAGTTAATGATAAATAAAATGTAAGATATTATATTTAATCTTTGGTATGATTTTAATAAGAGTGATTAAATTTATCTATTAGATTGTAATGACAAAATTAACCTCATCATAATAAATTTTATAATTTCAAAGTTGTTGATTGAGTTCATATTTTTTATCTATTCATGCGTCGATAGTGCTTGCATGATTTATTTATTTTTACCTAATTTTATATATTATATAATACGATAATTGAGCCCTTGATTTTGTGAGTCAAGTCAAATATCAAATTTTAAGGTTAATCAAGTAATACTAGTAGTTTTATTGAGATTTATAAAAATTATTAATATAATTATCTCGGAGTCATTTATATATTATATATTATATAATATATAAAAATAAATAAAAATATTTATTTGATTTTTTAATTTTTACCTTCTAGCATAGATTTATAAAAATCATTTATAAATTGAGAGTAATTAAGTAATTTGTAGTATATTTTATCATTAAATTAAAATTATCACATCTAATAGAAGAGACATTTTATCCCTCTAAAAAAAAATTATTTATCAAGGGCCCATGTTAATATCATGGGCTTTTTAAAAATGTACCAAATATAAGATAAAAAAGATTATTTATCAATCTCTCCTTTATCCCATGTACTAAATTATGCCTTATATGTTTGGCTCTCACTCTCAGATATTAATATAGTAGCCGAATATTTTGACAAGTAATAATACTATATTAATTCCATTGCTTATCTCGTTGTCTGATTCTTATGCGCCTTTTTATTTTTAATAATATGGTGGTCGGTTGGATAGGTGGTTGAAAAGTTTGTATTATTAAAAAAGTTGTGCATGCAACAGTTTTATCAATCAATGAATAGGTAGGTATATTATGAAACGATCTCATGAATCTTTATCTGTGAGACGGGTCAATCCTATCGATATTCATAATAAAAAATAAGAGTAAGTCTCTTGTGAGACCGTCTTACGGATACTAATATGTGAAACGGGTCAACTCTACCCATATTCACAATAAAAAGTAATACTCTTAGCATAAAAAATTATGCTTTTTCATGGATAACGCAAATAAGAGATCTGTATCACAAATTCGACCCGTGAGACCGTCTCACACAAGTTTTTGCCAAAAAATAATACTCATAGCATAAAAAGTAATAATTTTCATGAATGACCTAAATAAGAGATTCGTCTCACACAATACGACTCGTGAGATCATCTCACACAAATTTTTGTCATAATCAATTTTGCGAGACATTTACATTATTGATATATTTTTAAGGGGTGGTCTATCGTATCATATCGAAAATAACGGTATAAGAAAATTCATACCGATACCGTATCGAAATTTTCGGTATATCGAAAATTTTTGGTACGGTATATGTGTATACCATTTTATACCCAAAAAACCTTACATTTTTTAAATTTTATAAATTTATTGTTTTAAAATATTATATATTTTAAATTTTTTATATATTTTTTCGGTTTTCCGTTATATAACGAAATTTTCAAATTACATGCCATTATCGTACCAAAAAATTAAGTATTGTTACCGTACTATACCGAAATCTTCAGTATACCGAGTACCGAAAATTCGGTAAATTCGATAATTTTTGGTACAATAATCTCGATATATCATTCGTTATTTTTTCTCATTCTAAAATTTGCAATGACTTAGCAATCAGGTTATGTTAGTTGGATCATGGATGTGAGGGATCGAAATGACTTAACAATAATAATAATATAATAATTAATAAATGTGTGTTGTAAATACGAGGCATTAAATTATGAGTATGTCTCATGTGAGACCGTCTCACGGATCTTAATCCGTGAGACGGGTCAACCCTACCCATATTCACAATAAAAAGTAATACTTTTAGTATAAAAAGTAATACTTTTTCATAGATGACCCACATAAGAGATCCGTCTCACAAATATAACCCGTGAGACCGTCTCATACAAGTTTTTGCCTTAAATTATTATGCATCCCCATTTAATCAAACGTTTAAGACGTGTTCTTCTAATTGTTAGACTCATATATCCTTTCATATATATATTTGCATACATAATCCCAATATTATATAATACCATACAAACCAAACAATTGATTTTTTTATGAAGATAGAATCGGTAATTGCTATCTTATCGTGCACAGTGAGTAAATATCGACTAGTCTGCAAATACGTTAATCGGATAAATCATATTAGACAAATATGTATGCTCACCTGATAATATATTGACAATGAAAATTGAACTCTTGACAATTATTTAAAATTTTATATATTTCACCAACTAGAATTTCGTCAGCTCGGGCTAAAGGTTGAATAATTGATTGGATTATACGTTCAAAATATTATTAAACAAGCAGACGGGATCAATGATATGACTTTGAAATTAAAATTTCTCGGTCAAAGCTCTAATTTCAAAATAATGATTTAGAAATTAGTCTATAAAAATAGAACATCAAAGGTCGTGTTTTCTCATGAAAAAACATTTTTAAAGCCAAAGTACTATTTTATTTTTTTGTTAAAAAAAAAAACATTTTTACCATACCACAACTGTTAGCTCTGACTAATATTAATACACTTTGTAAAAAAAAAAATATAATAATAATAATAATACACATTTTAATTAAATATTAAAATAATAAAAAATAACCTTATTCAAAAGTTATTCTAAATAATTTTATGAAAAAATAACAGTAATATGATTTATTTATTTATAAAAAATATTGTAAAAGGATATATTATTCCGCACCAAAGTTAAGCAGTTCATCTTTCTCAATCAAAAATGGAGGATTCAGAACTGGAGAGAGATCAACCACTAACCCCAGCCGGACGCCTCTTCCTTCAGCCGCTAATGGATCAAGTCATTAACTGTGCCATCGCCTCCGTTGATCCATTGGATATCGAAGCATTTAAAAATGTGGTACGAAACTCTGTAATGCTCAAGCACCCGCGATTCTGCAGCCTCATGGTGAGGGATTCCGGCGGACGCGAGCACTGGCGGCGGACGGAGGTGAACATCGACCACCACCTAATCATCCGCCACCAACCGCTCTCCGATGACTCCGAAGATGACGCCGTCAACGATTACATGGCTGATCTCTCCTTCTCGTCCCCACTGTCCATGGATAAACCCCTCTGGGAAATCCACCTCCTCGTGGCACACAGGACCGCGGTGTTCCGTTTGCACCACGCGCTCGGGGATGGGATTTCGCTCATGTCGATGCTATTGTCCAGTTGCCGGCGCATCGACGACCCTGAGAAGATCCCGGCGATCGGCGGAGTCGGGGCATCATCCTCGCCGAGAAAGCAGTTGGGGCTTCTGACTTTGCTCAAGGTAGTCTGGTATACTTTAATATATGTGTTGGAGTTAAGCATAAGGACGCTGTGGCTAAGGGACAAGAGAACGGTCTTGAGCGGCGGCGCTGGGGTGGAGCTCTGGCCGCGGAAGTTGGCGACGTCGTCGTTTAGTCTGGAAGACATGAAGACCGTCAAACGAGCTGTTCCCGACGCGGTATTTTTATCATTGACCTTTATTGGACAATTATATTTTTAGAAGTAATAATAATTAAAAAAATAATTAAATTTGATATGTGGGCTATCTTGGTTAATTAAATGATTTTTCACAGTTAGTACATTAAGCGTGGGTCTCATATGAGACCGTCTCATAGGTCATAATCTATGAGATGGATCAACTCTACTCATATTCACAATAAAAAGTAACGCTCTTAGCATAAAAAATAATATTTTTTCATGGATGATCTAAATAAGAGATCCGTCTCACAAAAATGACTCGTGAGACCGTCTCATACAAGTTTTTGTCGTAAATTAAATATGCATTGACTATAAATAAGTGGAGAGATTTTACTTTGACAAAAAATTGCGTCTTATTTTATAAGACCAATATTTTTTTGAGTCATTCATGAAAATATTACTTTTCATGTTAAGAATATTAGTTTTTATTGTGAATATCGATAGAGTTAGACCGTCCCACAAATAAAAATTCGTTAGACCATCTCACACAAACTTACTTTTTTATTTTTTGTCGGAGAACCGGAGATTTGCTGTCCTTAGTTGGTTCGTGTTCCCGCTATGTTTATTTTGGTGGTTCAAAAAGGGTTAGTCAAAATTACTAAAACTAGATTGTTTTTCCGAATTACTTAATATTAATGTGGATAGTATAAATACGTGAGAAGATTTCAGCTAACATGATGAATACACGGGATTAATTTTCATCGTGCAGTCCATGATTGACCCCGCATAAAAAGATTTTTCCAGACAATGATGATCATTTCATACTGTTTAGGGTTGGTTGAAATTAACTTCGGATGGGAATTGAAATCAACATTTATAAACGATCTTTTAGGACTTTAATCTCCCACTTGAGCCGGGACTATATTCTGCCGGAACCATTTTGCAGATTTGAGCCGCAATTATTTCTTGAATGTAACATATGATGAAACCTACTTATATGCAGACGATTAATGATGTTCTTTTCGGGATAATAACTTGTGGGTTTTCAAAATATTTGGACATCAGATCACCAAAAGGTATAGATCCACACTTCACTTTTTTTTTTTCGTCTTTTTCTGTCATATAAAACAGCAAATATATATTGTAATTGACCAGCCCAGAGTACTCACCGACACATTGGAAACGTAAAGTTCGACTTCTAACATACATGGAGTCGCAAAGTATCGAGTCCGGCTGCAGTGGCAGACAAATGGCTATGTGGGGTCCCCCCCCCCCCCCCCCCCCATTTCGATTTTTCTAATAATTACATCTAATTTTGTGCGTATAAACTAATATAAAACGGATATATAGTTCTTCCCCTCTACATTTTAATTTTTTTTTAGGTTTTGAGTTTCGTCCCTAACACGAATTCTTGGCTCCGGGTTAACTAGCTCTAAAAGAGGGACATCAAATCACAGGAGTTGCCATGGTTAATTTAAGACCCCATTCCGGATTGCAGGTGCTCTACATGACTTGTTTTTCACTCCCTCTCCATCGAGCATGCAAAATATGAATTTCTCTTGATCAACTTGACCCATTATTCATCAGGATTTCTCGAAGTTGATGGATGGTAAATCTAGGACTCGATGGGGAAACAAATTCGGGATGCTTCTGTTACCAGTTCACTATCATGGAGATTGTTCGAATCCGCTCCAGTTTGTGGAGAGAGCCAAAGCAATGATTGACAAGAAAAAGCTATCCCTCGAAGCTTCTTGCTCGTACAAAATCGGGAACATCCTCACGTCGCTTTTTGGAGCAAAGGTTTAAATGTTTGATTTTCTTGCGTAGAACAAATCTAGAATTATACAACTTGGCTTCATCCGATCTACCTTGATTTACATAATCTTTAAACGAAAAGGATTCTAGTCTTGTTCCACTTTCGTAAAGTTTTGTCTCCACTGCTGGACCTGGTTTTACTCACAATTTTCGTAATTTCCATATATTTCTGTATTATTTACAATCATTGTCTTTCTCAGAAAGTATACTAATTAAATGTGTTTCTTCGTGGGTTTAGCTGGCGAGTATCCTTAATTATCGGATCGTTTGTAACACAACCTTTACAATGTCGAACTTAGTTGGGCCGAGAGAGAAGATTTCCCTTGCCAGCAACCCTGTTAAATACATAAGGGTTTCTTCCAGCAGCCTGTCTCACGTACGCAAACTTTTCTTATTCCTGTACTGCTTTCAAATTGTATGGCGAGAGAATGGTTTTCAACTCGATTTTCGTGTGTTTACACAGGCTGTAACCATGCACATGGTTAGTTATGCAGGCACCGCTGACATGCAAATCTTGGTGGCCAAAGATGTGATACCGGACCCTAAAGTTCTAGCCAAATGTTTGGAAGATGCCTTGGTGGAAATGAAAGAAGCTGCTGTCAAAACGTGAAGGACTGTTTCGAATTTATTCGGAACTTGAATATTTATATCACGTATCAGGTCTACAGAAAACATCGGTCCGGTCTCGCTCCACCACGATCCACGGCAATGTTATTTTGTTCACAGGTATGAAGTAAATAATGACAGTAATTAAATACTATGCCATATCGGGTAAAATATACTCTATGTACACATGGATCCCACTTAATATTCATTCACATCAGCGAGAACTTTCCCAGGATTAGCAAGGGATTTTGTTTGACTCGATATTATTTGCCATAAACAAATTGAATAATGTAATTACATATTTCGAAGAGTTTTAACATTAATGTTGACCATGTGTTATCTGTTCTATATCAGGAATCGAATTGAGTAAAGCAAGGGCACGTGCATGATATTTACTCTGTTATGTCAATTGAAATCTCAATTCGCATAAAACAGACACCCAAGTAACATGCATGGACTCAATGTGTCTGCTCCTAAATTAGAACGTAACTCACCTCTCAATTCACCACCTTCTAATTTATGGGGATCCTACGTCTCTTTCTCGAGATACCATCGTGCAATGCAACTTATAACACCTGACACAACACGAAATTAATTACCGTAATGATGAATGATTATAAATGAGTAACATGCTAGCGGCACAGGGTACGGAGGCGACGGAATGGAGGGGCCACGGCGGCGGCGTCATGAAGGAGAGACGTCGGCTGCAGCATGCAGTACCTGTAGTGAAAAAGGCCGAACAATTCTTCATTCAACTTTTACCATGATCATAATACAATTCTTGTATCACAACTAAATTAGTAATTTCATATTTTCGGGTTGTCGCATAATTTGAACATCATATCTTTACTTGCAATAACTTACGAGTACCGTCTCATTTTATAAATTGTCATTAATTATCAATAAATTAAAGAAAAGAAGTTAACGATATCTCCTCGAGTTTTAAAATTATTTGACAGTGATTTGTATGGATCACATGTTTTGAAATTTGTTTTGAAGCTTGTTCGATTCATGAATTTAGTTTAGGTAAATTTGAAATACACCCTCAATTAAAAACTATAATTAATTTCAAATACATCGAGAAATTATAATTAAATTTAAAATAATTTCTCATATCCAAATAAAATTAATCCATTCAAAAAGACAACTATACGAAATTTTCTACATTAAAAAATATAAATAAATAACTTGTTTGTTATGACGCAAATCAAGCCACAAACTTGTCATAATGCTCTCCAATAATTAATCCCACCAACCTGCAATTGCCACTTTTACTTTAAAGGATCGAACGAACATACTAACAAAGATATGCTGTCTATATATTTTATAATTTGACTGTCGGTGGGCATCAAACGCATTCCTTCCACGATATGCTTTTTTTTTTAATGACAAAAACTTGTGTGAGACGGTCTCACATGTCAAATTTTGTGAGACAGATCTTTATTTGGGTAATCCATGAAATAGTATTGCTTTTTATGCTAAGAGTACTACTTTTTGTGGTGAATATGGGTAGGGTTGACCCGTCTCACAGATTGATATCCGTGAGACATGAGACCTACTCTTTTTAAATTATGTATTTCATAAATATTTTAAAAATTAAATATTATTTATTTATATACAAAAAACGATACTTTATCTAAAATGCCAACTTTATTCAGCTAAAAGTCAAGGTTCCATCCACTCCAGAGAATTTGAAGATTTATTATTTTATTTTTTGAGAAAAGAATTCGAAGTATTTAATTGTAAAGCGATTGTTTCATTGTTCTACTTTTAAAAAAATTGACGTTCAGTAAGATCTGTAAAATATTTACACTTGTTAATTATTTAGTGCATGGAGCACAACTATCGTAGCTAGGGGTGTTCAAACTTCGGATAAAATCGAAAATCCAAATCGGAAAACTGATCATTAAATCGAACCGAAAACTGAATTTCTAATTCAGATATAAATGTTAAAACTGGAATTTATTTGGTTCAATTTCGGATTATATATGTCAAAACCGAGCCGACCGAAAAAACCGAAATTTCATTAAATTAATAATTTCATTTTTATTATATATTTTTTGGATGATATTAATGAATGACGAATTATTTTGAATAATATTTATTATTATTTAAGTAATTTATTTAAACTTTATATTCAAATGTTTTATTGAGAAATCATGTAAAAAGATAAGATTATTTATCTTATTAATTTATATAATTATATCAAAATCGAAATAATCGAACAATTTGGGTAAAAAACAGAACCGAACTGAAGAAAAATGGTTCGAATATCGGATTATATATTTGAAAAACCCAAAAAATCGAAATAAAAAATCGAAAATCGAACCAACCAATGAACACTTTTAATGGTAACAACTTCTCAATAAATTAGGGAGTTTTTTTTTTTTAAAAAAATATATATTATAAATTAAAAAATAATAATGGAAATATAAAAATTTTGCTTTCTAAATATATAACTCGCGCCTCGTTTTTGTGAAAATTACGAAACCATCTCTCCTTTCCATGAAATCCACCGCCAAATTCATCCTTCTACCCCCTTCCGTCGCCAAATCCGGCGGAGGTTGGCAGACGCCGCCGTCCCACCGTACTTGGCTCGTGATTTTTATTCTTTTATTCTTATTTTTTGCTTTCATCATCATTACAACCAAGGACGCCGTAGTAGCCGACAGAACGACAGGCAATGCCGCCGCTGAATCCAAGGGTCAACTACCCAGGTCCATCTTCGATACGCTACTACAGTACGCCTCCGATAATGTCACCGTCTCCGGCCGCTTATCCTCAACCGAGCTCAAATCAGTCGCCTCCGTGCTTCGCACCTGCACCACCCCTTGTAACTTCCTTGTCTTCGGTATCACCCACGAAACCCTCCTCTGGAACTCACTCAACCAAAACGGCCGCACGGTGTTCATCGACGAAAGCTCGTACCATGTGTCGAAACTCGAAGAAAAACACCCCGGGATCGAAGTGTACGACGTGCAATTCACAACAAAGGTCAGAGAATTACGCGATTTAATGGAGCATTACAAATTGCAGGCGAGGAGCGAGTGTCGCCCGGTTCAGAACCTCCTATTCTCGGAGTGCAGACTGGCACTGAACGACCTGCCGAACCACATATACGACGTCGCGTGGGACGTGATTCTGATAGATGGGCCTCGAGGGTATTTCTCGGAAGCGCCGGGGAGGATGGCGGCTATATTCACCGCCGGAGTTCTGGCTAGGAGCAAGAAGGGCAGCTCCGCCGCGACACACGTGTTTGTACATGAAATTGATCGAGAAGCGGAGAGAGTTTGCAGTGAAGAATTCTTGTGTGCAGAGAATTTGTCGGAGAAGAAGGATTTGTTAGCTCATTTCGTGGTAGGGAGAATGGAGGCAACTGGTTTCAATTTCTGCTCCAATGTCGATTCTTTGTCTTCACCCAAGTCAACTTCGTCACGTTGATCGGCTGGAAGAAGAAGAAGCATCGCCTGTAATTTTACTTTCCTTTTTTCATCTAATTTTTTTTAAAAGGTCAAAACAAAAATTTGTAAATTAAAGATTTGTAATTGAATTATATTTTTAAAAATATTTACTCGTTCTACTAATATAATTACCGACGAGTTAACATTATTAAAAGAATAAAAATTCTTTAACAATAATTTAGTTAACAATATCCATTTCCATGTCCAACTCCGAACGTTTTTATCTTTGTAATATGTGGAGTGAGTAAGTGAGATATTACGACAGATTTTTATTTATGAGATTGATCCACGATTTCTATATTATAATGAAAGGACGGACAAGAGGAGTATCTCAGGGTTTGTGCCCAACGCATACACGAACCATGTCTTCTATATCGACATGACTTTACATTTACCTATTATCCATTTAATAATTGATTCAATAGATACAAGAGGACCACATCATTTTTCATCAACGTTATGGACAGTCACAGATCAAATATTAAAGCCAAGACGAACTTTGATAGGTAATTTTGTCTTGATTGGTCCGACATTCAACATACTAAGGTCGTACTGGTACGGTTGCTCACAAGTCAAGCATTTTCCAGTACAAATCGAGCTCATGATTTGAACCCCTGCGCGAGAAAGCGTCTCTTGGCCAATCATTCTTACACTTTCACAAAATGAACAAACTCAATAGGCCAAATGTTCTAATTAAGTCCTAGAGAACATGCATGAACTCGGACATTTTCAATGGAATTGTCACATTATATTCTGCCCAATTTATATTATTTTGAATCATGTGAACTCATATAAAGTAGGCATTTTCAGTGGCATGGCCACATAATATTCTTCCTAGTTTCTAGTATTTTGTTCTCAAATATTAATTTTGTATGGAGGAAAAATAATATTAACAAGGCGTACGTACTGATATAGAAAGTAAAATTTAAGAGTTCGGTTCGATGGAGGAGTCAACAAGTCAATTTGCATGTTTAGGTATTTACTCCAATTCGTAAGGTATTCATTCAAGTACAACTACATTTTTAGTTTACTGAACTTTCATATGAATTTACACTGCAATAACTACGATTATAGTTATTGGACACAGCTGGAGTTTGAGTGTATGTCGTACGATTGTTTATTGAATATATATGAATAGGATAAGACCCTGCCGGATTTATATATATAGCCTTCTGATAAATCATATATTGAGGCACAACTACATACAAATCTGAAAAATGATATTAAATGCATAATTTGTTAATGTTAAAATAATATAGAATATACAATTATTAATCAGCAATGTGTGGAAGAAAATTAAGTATTATCTCAACCATGAAATGATTTGTAGTTTTTTTTTTTTTTTTTGACTCCTTCTAAGAACTTAATATTGGAAATTTGTTTTTATGTAAAATGTGTTGGACTACAAATGACCCTATTTATGATAAAAGGCATTATCAAAACATCATTGAGTAAACAAGGGGGTGCAAATGTAAAAAATAAGGTGGTCATGCGTATCTCAAAGGTCTTTCGTTAATGTTACACACTTACACATATGAATGTAAATGAACCAAACCATTCTCGAGCTATTCGGAGCTCGACTCGATAAAAAACTTGTTTGAGTTCGTTTGTTAATCATATTAAGCCAAGTAATTAGGTCGGGGTGGCTGGTGGTTTCGGGATCCCCCCTCTCTTTCAAGAGGATTCGCGGCATGTCAAGCCCTGGTAAAGTTCTTCGCTTTGCATCGAATTAAACCACATGGGTGAGTCAGGTTTCAACACTTGAATAGGAGAACTACTGTAGGGATTTTATTAAAACCATTTAATTCGCAAACCGTTCTCGAGCTATTCGGAGCTCGACTCGATAAAAAGCTCGTTTGAGTTCGCTTGTTAATCATATCAAGCCAAGGATATGATTAACAAACGAATTCAGCTTGATTTCAAGCTCGACAATTTAATCAAACCAAGCTTAAGCCTAAGGATATTCGGATCGTGAGCCCGCAAACATGTTCGTTAATAGGCTCACGAGCTCGAGCATGACTTGTTTAGGTGGCTCATACGCTCGAGCTCGGCTCGTTTATACATTTTTAGTTGTTATGTCTGTTGTTTTGATTATTTATGAATGAATTTAAACTTTTATGTCAAATTTAAAATTAGTTCATAAATATATTTAATTTTTAACAAGCTCAAACTCGAGCTCGATAGTATGCTTAATGAGCTCGAAAAACGAGCTGAGCTCAAGTCAGGCTTGTTGAACAGATGAACGAACTATCAACAAACTAAAGTCGAACCCAGGCTTGATTAACATGATAAACGAACTTTTAACGAGTCGAGTTCGAGCTTTTCACGAACTCAGTAATTTCAGGATAAATCGAGTTCGAGCATTATGATAAAAGCTCCAATCGATATCGAGCCTCTATCAATCTTAAACGAGACAAGCTCAAGCCTGATACTGTTTGGCTTGATTTGGATCGTTTACATCCCTACATACACATGCATACGTTCGGCACAAAATGGAGACTGGACAAGATTTGTAAAAAAAATCAACTCTTTCTTACATATACGTTTTCTTGTTTGAAAAGTATACTAGTTTTTGTGCTAATTTTGGACTAGGATACGAGGATAATGACTTGATAGTCGCTTCATTTGTTCGTGGCATTCATATCCTATATTCTACTATCTAGTGTCGATTTAGGACATGTTATAAGTACTAATCGAACTGAAAGGCCAAGTTGATTCCACTGCAGTCTGTATCAAGTCTGTGAAACTAAAAGAACAACTTATCCCCAACAATATAGACAAAAAACAAACCAAAACTCTGCTCGAAAGAAAAAATAACGGTGTATATTTAAGATATAAGAGTTCATCGTGAAACAAATTTTACAGAGTTTAATTACCTCCACATGCATGGTGTGTAAAAGAACCAATTTTTCCTCTAGTCCCGTTCCAAAACAAAATATAAAATATCCAGGCGAGGAGACTCTTCATGGTCATATATATCTCAAGTACTTGGAAGCCAATACGTCTGAACTTCGGTTTATCCCAAGGCCACTCTGAATAAAGCCACATACATTCTCAACAAAGCCTCAATCAATGCAATGACAATTGAGTGAGGGAAGAAAGAAAGGAGCAAGACGAAGGGGAAAGGCATGAAAACCAAGCCATACAGTAAAGACACGTTCAGTCCAATACCTAAATTTATACCTCATACAACTCAAGGCCACGTATAACTTTCAAATCTTCCTCATAATGAGAGCTCGGTTTTTCTTTTATCCTTGAAGGATGTTTTCCATCAATATAG